>NW_027488366.1:26060606-26363636 GCF_051014445.1 Colletes latitarsis | reverse complement strand
TGGATCACGTAGCAATGTGGTACCAGACTGAAACATTCAATTAAACCTGGTCTTGATAAATATTTTAGAGGATAACACATATTAGGTCTGGGTTAGGTCTAGGATTTGCTCTCATCAGGCTCATACTTTCGCATATTTCTCATACTTCATGGCTAGATCCTGGGCTATTTCTGGATTGGATCACGTAGTAAAGTGGTACCACACTGAAACATTCAATGAAACCTGGTCTGGATAAATATTTTAGAGGATAACGCATCTTAGGTCTGGGTTAGGTCTAAGATTTGCCCTCATCAGGCTCACAGTTTCGCGTTTTTCACATACTTGTTGAACAGATCCTGGGTTTTTCCTGGTTTGGATCTCGTAGTAATGTGTTTCCACACTGAAACAGTCGATTAAACCTGGTTTCGATCAATATTTTTGAGGATAACGCAAGTTAAGTCTGGGATTGGTCTGGGATTTGACCTCATCAGACTCATACTTTCGCATATTTCTCATACTTCATGGCTAGATCCTGGGCTATTTCTGGATTGGATCACGTAGTAATGTGGTACCACACTGAAACAGTCAATTAATCCTGGTTTCGATCAATATTTTAGAGGATAACGCGTGTTAGGTCTGGGTTAGGTCTAGGATTTGCCCTCATCAGGCTCATACATTCGCATATTTCTCATACTTCATGGCTAGATCCTGGGCTATTTCTGGATTGGATCACGTAGTAAGGTGGTACCACACTGAAACATTCAATGAAACCTGGTCTGGATAATTATTTTAGAGGAGAACGCATCTTAGGTCTGGGTTAGGTCTAAGATTTGCCCTCATCAGGCTCACAGTTTCGCGTTTTTCACATACTTGTTGAACAGATCCTGGGTTTTTTCTGGTTTGGATCACGAAGTAGTGTGGTACCACACTGAAACAGTCCATTAAACGTGGTTTCGCTCAATATTTTAGAGGATAACGCAAGTTAGGTCTGGGATAGGTCTGGGATTTGCCCTCATCAGGCTCATACTTTCGTGTTTTTCACATACTAGTTGAACAGATGCTGGGTTTTTTCTGGTTTGGATCCCGTAGTAGTGTGGTACCACACTGAAACAGTCCATTAAACCTGGTTTCGCTCAATATTTTAGAGGATAACGCATGTTAGGTCTAGGTCAGGCCTGGTTTTTTCACTCATCAGACTCATACTTTCGCATTATTCACATACTTGTTGAACGGATCCTGGGTTTTTTCTGGTTTGGGTCACGTGGTAACGTGGGACCACACTGAAACAGTCAATTAAACCTGGTTTCGACCAATATTTTAGAGAATAATTCATGTTAGGTCTAGGTTAGGTCTGGGATTTGCTCTCATCAGGCTCATACTTTCGCACACTTCACATACTTGTTGAACGGATCCTGGCTTTTTTCTGGTTTGGATCACGTAGTAGTGTGGTACCACACTGATCAGTCCATTAAACCTGGTTTCGCTCAATATTTTAGAGCATAACGCATGTTAGGTCTACGTCAGGCCTGGGATTTTCACTCATCAGACTCATACTTTCGCATTCTTCACATACTTGTTGAACGGATCCTGGGTTTTTTCTGGTTTGGATCACGTAGTAATGTGGGTCCACACTGAAACAATCAATTAAACCTGGTCTTGATAAATATTTTAGAGGATAACGCATGTTAGGTCTGGGTTAGGTCTAGGATTTGCCCTCATCAGGCTCATACTTTCGCATATTTCTCATACTTCATGGCTAGATCCTGGCTTTTTTCTGGTTTGGATCACGTAGTAATGAAGTACAACACTGAAACAGTCAATTAAACCTGGTTTCCATCAATATCTTAGAGGACAACGTATGTTAGGTCTGGCATAGGTCTGGGATTCGCCCTCATCAGGCTCATACTTTCGCGTTTTTCACATACTTGTTGAACAGATCCTGGGTTTTTTCTGGTTTGTATCACGTAGTAGTGTGGTACCACACTGAAACAGTCCATTAAACCTGGTTTGGATCAATATTTTAGAGGATAACGCATGTTAGTTCTAGGTTAGCCCTGGGATTTGCCCTCATCAGGCTCATACTTTCGCGTTTTTCACACACTTGTTGAACAGATCCTGGGTTTTTTCTGGTTTGGATCCCGTAGTAGTGTTGTACCACACTGAAACTGTCCATTAAACCTGGTTTCGCTCAATATTTTAGAGGATAACGCATGTTAGGTCTAGGTCAGGCCTGGGATTTTCACTCATCACACTCATACTTTCGCATTCTTCACATACTTCATGAACGGATCCTGGGTTTTTTCTGGTTTGGCTCACGTAGTAATGTGGTACCACACTAAAACTGTCAATTAAACCTGGTCTTGATAAATATATTAGAGGATAACGGATGTTAGGTCTGGGATAGGTCTGGGATTTGCCCTCATGAGACTCATACTTTCGCACACTACACATACTCGTTGAACAGATCCTGGGTTATTTTCTGGTTTGGATCACATAGTAATGTGGTACCACACTGAAACATTCAATTAAACCTGGTCTTGATAAATATTTTAGAGGATAACGCATGTTAGGTCTGGGTTAGGTCTAGGATTTGCCCTCATCAGGCTCATACTTTCGCATATTTCTCATACTTCATGGCTAGATCCTGGGCTATTTTCGGATTGTATCACGTAGTAATGTGGTACCACGCTGAAACATTCAATTAAACCTGGTCTTGATAAATATTTAGAGGATAACGTATTGTTGCGACGGTATGAAGATGCCGCGCAATACCGCGAAATTGCATCGTCGCAATGGTGTGAAGAGGCTTTGCGATGAGGTGAAGCTGCCACACGAAAACGAGCGGATGCGAGATCCCGAGCCTTCCGGTTGCCGAGAAACCGGCAACGATTTTGAAGAATAGAATTACGACAGATCGCAAGGCGAACAGACGTATTGAAAAGCACTCTTGTTAATAAAGTTCCCAGTTTGCATTAGTTGTGTTACGTTGTGGTATTTTAATTGTGTTGTGTCAATATGAGTTATTGGAAGAAAGCCCCGCCCCGGCGCAACAGTGGTGCCAGAAGCGGGATTACGACTCGTTCTGCTGCCAGGGCGGAGACTTTTTCATCGTTGGAGGTGCTCTTGGAAGGACTACAGCGGAACATCGCAACGCAGTTCCAGGAGCAGCAACGTTTATTTGCTGAGGAACGGGAGCGAACCGAAGAGAGGCAGGCCGCGAAGGAGGCTGCCGCTTCGGCGAAGGAGGCTGCTGTGGAAGGAAGGATAAGGGCCATGGAGGATCGTTATCAGGTGCTTGCGGAGAATTTTAAAAATGTGATTGATAACCTGTCGGCCGCGGCGTTCCGTAGCGAGGATCGCGAGTCCAGCCTTGTTAATAATTTTGTTAGGGATAATCCTGTTGTTGCTGGACTCGCGATGCCTTCCACTTCGCAGTCGGCTCCTCCGTTGGAAGCGACTGGTGGATTTCTGGGGTACGTCCTAAAACCACCAGCGTTTGATGGAAGAGCTTGTTGGGAGGAGTACCGGGTGCAATTCGAGGCGATTGCGAAGGCGAATGGATGGGATGCACCAAGGAAAGCTTTGGCCTTGGTCGCATGTCTGGAGGGGCCCGCTCGGAGTGTTTTGACTACCCTTTCCGAGGAGTCGCGTTGTGATTTTGGTGTCTTGGTTTCTGCTTTGGAGTTCCGTTTCGGAACCAAGAATTTCGCGAATCTAAATTACGTGAAATTCCAAAATTATACTCAACGGAAGGGGGAGTCGATTTCTGATTTGGCTTCGGAGATTGAGAGGTTGGCGCAGGCTTCCTTTGGTGATTGTCCAATGGAAGTCAGGGATAAGCTGGCCGCCTCTCAGTTTGTCTCCGCCCTGGCCAATGAGGAAATGAGGAGGACGCTGAGGCTAGGCGGTTTCACTACTCTCAGGGCGGCTGTGATCAGAGCCCTGGAGATTGAGGCCGTCGAGTCTGTGGCCCCTGGTCCTTGCCGTGTTAAGGACTGCATTCAGGGTGTCACTTGTTTTCCCAAGGGAAAGTTGGAGAAGAGGACTGCTGGGAAGCCGGTCTCGGAGTGCTGGAACTGCGGACAGGAGGGACATTTACAGCGGAACTGCCCGAAGAAGAGGAGGAGAGAAGAGGCCCCCTAGAAGAAGGGAAACTGGAAGAAGTTGGCGTAGTGGGGCTCCCGCCGACTTCGTCTTCATCCGCCCCCGTCGTGCGCAGGATCGCTGTCAAGGATTGTTCTTCCGTCGAGGAGGGAGAGTCTCGCAAGAGAAGATATCCGGACGAAGAAGAGGATACACCGGAAAAGGGGACTGAATGCGAAAGACCCATGGAGTGTTGGAACTGCGGGGAAACGGGACCTATGCGGTGGAATTGCCCCAGGAAGTACCAGCAGAAGGCGGCGTAGAAGGAGAATTGTTCCGCGTTGAAAGAATCGCCGAGATGATTTGGAAAATGAATCATCGTCATGGTCAACTGACTGCAATGGAAGGACCTTTTAAGAAGGGAAGAGGAGTACCCTTTGGAGGGATAAGGCTCGCCGGAGCACCTTCTCAGGGGATGGCGCTCGGCGGGGCATCTTTTGGAAGGATAGGGCTCGTGGGAGCACCTTTCGAAGGGATAAGGCTCGTCGCAGCACTCTTTGAAGGGATAGGGCTCGCCAGAGCACCTTCTGGAGGGATGGCGCTCGTCGGGGCATCTTTCGGAAGGATAGGGCTTATGGGAGCACCTTCTGAAGGGAAAGCGCTGTATGTTATGGGTTCCCTGCCAAGGTCTGTGCTGAAGGTGACAACAAGAAGGCGATGTGAAGAATCGGCTGGATAAGTTGGGTTTCCGTATAGTCCGTTTCCAGAAGTCCAAACCAAGGGTTGAGCATGTGAATCGACTGGCTCGGTACGATTCACGAGACGCCCCCTGCGAAGATATTGCGAGGTGAGGATCGAGGAAGATGGCCGACATCTTCGCCCAAGAAGAGGACGTTTCATCGCAGAAGGCGAGGATCGGGTTTTCCTACCGGCCGCGGAGGACTCTCCATTTCCGCAGGTCAGAACGGCCGGGGAAGTGCGATTCTCCCCGGGGAGGGTCGCCCCCCAGTCATGCTCGACTCTAATAGCGGAGTGGGGCACAGACGGTCGGACGGCGGAATTGTGGTATGTTCCACAACCGATCTTCGAGGAAATTCTCCTTGGAGATCGGGGAACATCCCATGGGAAGTTCTTTCGTGAGGCTGGGGGGAATCCGCATCCGGGAAGTCCTCAAGAAAGAAGCACGCAAGCCGCAAGAGTCAAGGGGAAGGGCGAGGAGCAGTCGGGATTTCCTCATCCTCGAAGATGTCTAAGTTCGGACGAAGTATTCCGAAGGTTACACCGGCGCCTTGCTCAAGGTTTTTGAGTGGTTTTCCTTGGGACGAAGGACGAATGTCAAGATGCTGACTGTCTGATAAAGGCCACTCAGGTAAATGTTCGACCTATTAGTTTATCTACTTTACAGACAGAGGTGTACAGGTTCGACGCAGCTTCGCGACAACCCGGAGGTTAGGAGACTACGGGTGAAGTTGGCTGTTCGAACGGAATTTGCAGCGGTCGGGACGACCGCTCTGAAGGAAGAGGGAGCAGTGTTGCGACGGTATGAAGATGCCGCGCAATACCGCGAAATTGCATCGTCGCAATGGTGTGAAGAGGCTTTGCGATGAGGTGAAGCTGCCACACGAAAACGAGCGGATGCGAGATCCCGAGCCTTCCGGTTGCCGAGAAACCGGCAACGATTTTGAAGAATAGAATTACGACAGATCGCAAGGCGAACAGACGTATTGAAAAGCACTCTTGTTAATAAAGTTCCCAGTTTGCATTAGTTGTGTTACGTTGTGGTATTTTAATTGTGTTGTGTCAATATGAGCTATTGGAAGAAAGCCCCGCCCCGGCGCAACAGTATGTTAGGTCTGGGTTACGTTTAGGATTTGCCCTCATCAGGCTAATACTTTCGCGTTTTTCACATACTTGTTGAACTGATCCTGCGTTTTTTCTGGTTTGGATCACGGAGTAATGTGGTTCCACACTGAAACAGTCGATTAAACCTGGTTTGGATCAATATTTTAGAGGATAACGCATGTTAGGTCTAGGTTAGCCCTGGGATTTGCCCTCATCAGGCTCATACTTTCGCGTTTTTCACATACTTGTTGAACTGATCCTGGGTTTTTTCTGGTTTGGATCACGGAGTAATGTGGTTCCACACTGAAACAGTCGATTAAACCAGGTTTCGATCAATATTTTAGAGGATAACGCAAGTTAGGTCTGGGATAGGTCTGGGACTTGCCCTCATCAGACTCATACTTACGCACACTTCACATACTCGTTGGACAGATCCTGGGTTATTTTCTGGTTTGGATCACATAGTAATGTGGTACCAAACTGAAACAGTCGATTATACCAGGTTTCGATCAATATTTTAGAGGATAACGCATGTTAGATCTAGGTTAGGCCTGGGATTTTCACTCATCAGACTCATACTTTCGCATTCTTCACATACTTGTTGAACGGATCCTGCGTTTTTTCTGGTTTGGATCACGTAGTAATGTGGGACCACACTGAAACAGTCAATTAAACCTGGTTTCGACCAATATTTTAGAGAATAATTCATGTTAGGTCTAGGTTAGGTCTGGGATTTTCACTCATCAGGCTCATACTTTTGCGTTTTTCACATACTTGTTGAACGGATCCTGGGTTTTTTCTGGTTTGGATCACGTAGTAATGTGGTACCACACTAAAACTGTCAATTAAACCTGGTCTTGATAAATATATTAGAGGATAACGCATGTTAGGTCTGGGATAGGTCTGGGATTTGCCCTCATGAGACTCATACTTTCGCACACTTCACATACTCGTTGAACAGATCCTGGATTATTTTCTGGTTTGGATCACATAGTAATGTGGTACCACACTGAAACAGTCGATTAAACCTGGTTCCGCTCAATATTTTAGAGGATAACGCATGTTAGGTCTAGGTCAGGCCTGGGATTTTCACTCATCAGACTCATACTTTCGCATTCTTCACATACTTGTTGAACGTGTCCTGGGTTTTTTCTGGTTTGGATCACGTAGTTATGTGGTACCAGACTGAAACATTCAATTAAACCTGGTCTTGATAAATATTTTAGAGGATAACACATATTAGGTCTGGGTTAGGTCTAGGATTTGCTCTCATCAGGCTCATACTTTCGCATATTTCTCATACTTCATGGCTAGATCCTGGGCTATTTCTGGATTGGATCACGTAGTAAAGTGGTACCACACTGAAACATTCAATGAAACCTGGTCTGGATAAATATTTTAGAGGATAACGCATCTTAGGTCTGGGTTAGGTCTAAGATTTGCCCTCATCAGGCTCACAGTTTCGCGTTTTTCACATACTTGTTGAACGGATCCTGGGTTTTTTCTGGTTTGGATCACGTAGTAATGTGGGACCACACTGAAACAATCAATTAAACCTGGTCTTGATAAATATTTTAGAGGATAACGCATGTTAGGTCTGGGTTAGGTCTAGGATTTGCCCTGGTCAGGCTCATACTTTCGCATATTTCTCATACTTCATGGCTAGATCCTGGGCTATTTCTGGATTGGATCACGTAGTTATGTGGTACCACACTGAAACTGTCAATTAAACCTGGTTTGGATCAATATTTTAGAGGATAACGCATGTGAGGTCTAGGTTAGGTCTGGGATTTTCACTCATCAGGCTCATTCTTTGGCATATTACTCATACTTGATGGCTAGATCCTGGGCTTTTTCTGGATTGCATCACGTAGTAATGAAGTACAACACTGAAACAGTCAATTAAACCTGGTTTCCATCAATATTTTAGAGGACAACGCAAGGTAGGTCTGGGATGAGTCTGGGATTTGCCCTCATCAGGCTCGTACTTTCGGGTTTTTCACGTACTTGTTGAACAGATCCTGGGTTTTTTCTGGTTTGGATCCCGGAGTAGTGTGGTACCACACTGAAACAGTCCATTAAACCTGGTTTCGCTCATTATTTTAGAGGATAACGCATGTTAGGTCTAGGTCAGGCCTGGGATTTTCACTCATCAGACTCGTACTTTCGCATTCTTCACATACTTGTTGAACGGATCCTGGGTTTTTTCTGGTTTGGATCACGTAGTAATGTGGGACCACACTGAAACAATCAATTAAACCTGGTCTTGATAAATATTTTAGAGGATAACGCATGTTAGGTCTGGGTTAGGTCTAGGATTTGCCCTGGTCAGGCTCATACTTTCGCATATTTCTCATACTTCATGGCTAGATCCTGGGCTATTTCTGGATTGGATCACGTAGTAATGTGGTACCACACTGAAACTGTCAATTAAACCTGGTTTGGATCAATATTTTAGAGGATAACGCATGTGAGGTCTAGGTTAGGTCTGGGATTTTCACTCATCAGACCCATACTTTCGCATTCTTCACATACTTGTTGAACGGATCCTGGGTTTGTTCTGGTTTGGATCTCGTAGTTGTGTGGTACCACACAGAAACAGTCCATTAAACCTGGTTGCGATCAATATTTTAGAGGATAACGCATGTTAGGTCTGGGTTACGTCTAGGATTTGCCCTCATCAGGCTCATACTTTCGCATATTTCTCATACTTCATGGCTAGATCCTGGGCTGTTTCTGCATTGTATCACGTAGTAATGTGGTAACACGCTGAAACAGTCAATTAAACCTGGTTTCGACCAATATTTTAGAAGATAACGCAAGTAAGGTCTGGAATAGGTCTAGGATTTGCCCTCATCAGGCTCTTACTATCGCATATTTCTCATACTTCATGGCTAGATCCTGGGCTATTTCTGGATTGGATCACGTAGTAAAGTGGTACCACACTGAAACATTCAATGAAACCTGGTCTGGATAAATATTTGAGAGGATAACGCATCTTAGGTGTGGGTTAGGTCTAAGATTTGCCCACATCAGGCTCACAGTTTCGCGTTTTTCACATACTTGGTGAACAGATCCTGGGTTTTTTCTGGTTTGGATCATGTAGTAATGTGGTACCACACTAAAACAGTCAATTAAACCTGGTTTCGATCAATATTTTAGAGGACAACGCAAGCTAGGTCAGGGATAGGTCTGGGATTAGCCCTCATCAGACTCATACTTTCGCACACTTCACATACTCGTTGACAAGATCCTGGGTTTTTTTCTGGTTTTGATCACGTAGTAATGTGGTTCCACACTGAAACAGTCGATTAAACCTGGTTTCGATTAATATTTTAGAGGATAACGCAAGTTAAGTCTGGGATTGGTCTGGGATTTGACCTCATCAGACTCATACTTTCGCACACTTCACATACTCGTTGTACAGATCCTGGGTTATTTTCTGGTTTGGATCACATAGTAATGTGGTACCACACTGAAACATTCAATTAAACCTGGTTTCGATCAATATTTTAGAGGATAACGCAAGTTAGGTCTGGGATAGGTCTGGGATTTGCCCTCATCAGGCTCATACTTTCGCGTTTTTCACATACTAGTTGAACAGATCCTGGTTTTTTTCTGGTTTGGATCCCGTAGTAGTGTGGTACCACACTGAAACAGTCCATTAAACCTGGTTTCGCTCAATATTTTAGAGGATAACGCATGTTAGGTCTAGGTCAGGCCTGGTTTTTTCACTCATCAGACTCATACTTTCGCATTCTTCACATACTTGTTGAACGGATCCTGGGTTTTTTCTGGTTTGGGTCACGTAGTAATGTGGGACCACACTGAAACAGTTAATTAAACCTGGTTTCGACCAATAATTTAGAGAATAATTCATGTTAGGTCTAGGTTAGGTCTGGGATTTGCTCTCATCAGGCTCATACTTTCGCACACTTCACATACTTGTTGAACGGATCCTGGGTTTTTTCTGGTTTGAATCACGTAGTAGTGTGGTACCACACTGAAACAGTCCATTAAACCTGGTTTCGCTCAATATTTTAGAGGATAACGCATGTTAGGTCTAGGTCAGGCCTGCGATTTTCACTCATCAGACTCATACTTTCGCATTCTTCACATACTTGTTGAACGGATCCTGGGTTTTTTCTGGTTTGGATCACGTAGTAATGTGGGTCCACACTGAAACAATCAATTAAACCTGGTCTTGATAAATATTTTAGAGGATAACGCATGTTAGGTCTGGGATAGGTCTGGGATTTGCACTCATCAGGCTCATGCTTTCGCACACTTCACATACTCGTTGAACAGATCCTGCGTTATTTTCTGGTTTGGATCACATAGTAATGTGGTACCACACTGACACATTCAATTAAACCTGGTCTTGATAAATATTTTAGAGGATAACGCATGTTAGGTCTGGGTTAGGACTAGGATATGCCCTCATCAGGCTCATACTTTCGCATATTTCTCATACTTCATGGCTAGATCCTGGGTTTTTTCTGGATTGCATCACGTAGTAACGTAGTACCACACTGAAACATTCAATGAAACCTGGTCTGGATAAATATTTTAGAGGACAACGCGTCTTAGGTCTGGGATAGGTCTAAGATTTGCCCTCATCAGGCTCACAGTTTCGCGTTTTTCACATACTTGTTGAACAGATCCTGGGTTTTTTCTGGTTTGGATCACGAAGTAGTGTGGTACCACACTGAAACAGTCGATTAAACCAGGTTTCGATCAATATTTTTGAGGACAACGCATGTTAGGTCTAGGTTAGGCCTGGGATTTTCACTCATCAGGCTCATTCTTTCGCATATTTCTCATACTTCATGGCTAGATCCTGGGCTTTTTCTGGATTGCATCACGTAGAAATGAAGTACAACACTGAAACAGTCAATTAAACCTGGTTTCCATCAATATTTTAGAGGACAACGCAAGTTAGGTCTGGGATAGGTCTGGGATTTGCTCTCATCAGGCTCATACTTTCGCGTTTTTCACATACTTGTTGAACAGATCCTGGGTTTTTTCTGGTTTGGATCCCGTAGTAGTGTGGTACCACACTGAAACAGTCCATTAAACCTGGTTTCGCTCAATATTTTAGAGGATAACGCATGTTAGGTCTAGGTCAGGCCTGGTTCTTTCACTCATCAGACTCATACTTTCGCATTCTTCACATACTTGTTGAACGGATCCTGGGTTTTTTCTGGTTTGGGTCACGTAGTAATGTGGGACCACACTGAAACAGTCAATTAAACCTGGTTTCGACCAATATTTTAGAGAATAATTCATGTTAGGTCTAGGTTAGGTCTGGGATTTGCTCTCATCAGGCTCATACTTTCGCACACTTCACATACTTGTTGAACGGATCCTGGGTTTTTTCTGGTTTGAATCACGTAGTAGTGTGGTACCACACTGAAACAGTCCATTAAACCTGGTTTCGCTCAATATTTTAGAGGATAACGCACGTTAGGTCTAGGTCAGGCCTGGGATTTTCACTCATCAGACACATACTTTCGCATTCTTCACATACTTGTTGAACGGATCCTGGGTTTTTTCTGGTTTGGATCACGTAGTAATGTGGCTCCACACTGAAACAATCAATTAAACCTGGTCTTGATAAATATTTTAGAGGATAACGCATGTTAGGTCTGGGATAGGTCTGGGATTTGCCCTCATCAGGCTCATACTTTCGCACACTTCACATACTCGTTGAACAGATCCTGCGTTATTTTCTGGTTTTGGATCACATAGTAATGTGGTACCACACTGAAACATTCAATTAAACCTGGTCTTGATAAATATTTTAGAGGATAACGCATGTTAGGTCTAGGTTAGGCCTGGGATTTTCACTCATCAGACTCATACTTTCGCATTCTTCACATACTTGTTGAACGGATCCTGGGATTATCTGGTTTGGATCACGTAGTAATGTGGGTCCACACTGAAACAATCAATTAAACCTGGTCTTGATAAATATTTTAGAGGATAACGCATGTTAGGTCTGGGATAGGTCTGGGATTTGCCCTCATCAGACTCATACTTTCGCACACTTCACATACTCGTTGAACAGATCCCGGGTTATTTTCTGGTTTGGATCACATAGTAATGTGGTACCACACTGAAACAGTCCATTAAACCTGGTTTGGATCAATATTTTAGAGGATAACGCATGTGAGGTCTAGGTTAGGTCTGGGATTTTCACTCATCAGGCTCATTCTTTGGCATATTACTCATACTTGATGGCTAGATCCTGGGCTTTTTCTGGATTGCATCACGTAGTAATGAAGTACAACACTGAAACAGTCAATTAAACCTGGTTTCCATCAATATTTTAGAGGACAACGCAAGGTAGGTCTGGGATGAGTCTGGGATTTGCCCTCATCAGGCTCGTACTTTCGGGTTTTTCACGTACTTGTTGAACAGATCCTGGGTTTTTTCTGGTTTGGATCCCGGAGTAGTGTGGTACCACACTGAAACAGTCCATTAAACCTGGTTTCGCTCATTATTTTAGAGGATAACGCATGTTAGGTCTAGGTCAGGCCTGGGATTTTCACTCATCAGACTCGTACTTTCGCATTCTTCACATACTTGTTGAACGGATCCTGGGTTTTTTCTGGTTTGGATCACGTAGTAATGTGGGACCACACTGAAACAATCAATTAAACCTGGTCTTGATAAATATTTTAGAGGATAACGCATGTTAGGTCTGGGTTAGGTCTAGGATTTGCCCTGGTCAGGCTCATACTTTCGCATATTTCTCATACTTCATGGCTAGATCCTGGGCTATTTCTGGATTGGATCACGTAGTAATGTGGTACCACACTGAAACTGTCAATTAAACCTGGTTTGGATCAATATTTTAGAGGATAACGCATGTGAGGTCTAGGTTAGGTCTGGGATTTTCACTCATCAGACCCATACTTTCGCATTCTTCACATACTTGTTGAACGGATCCTGGGTTTGTTCTGGTTTGGATCTCGTAGTTGTGTGGTACCACACAGAAACAGTCCATTAAACCTGGTTGCGATCAATATTTTAGAGGATAACGCATGTTAGGTCTGGGTTACGTCTAGGATTTGCCCTCATCAGGCTCATACTTTCGCATATTTCTCATACTTCATGGCTAGATCCTGGGCTGTTTCTGCATTGTATCACGTAGTAATGTGGTAACACGCTGAAACAGTCAATTAAACCTGGTTTCGACCAATATTTTAGAAGATAACGCAAGTAAGGTCTGGAATAGGTCTAGGATTTGCCCTCATCAGGCTCTTACTATCGCATATTTCTCATACTTCATGGCTAGATCCTGGGCTATTTCTGGATTGGATCACGTAGTAAAGTGGTACCACACTGAAACATTCAATGAAACCTGGTCTGGATAAATATTTGAGAGGATAACGCATCTTAGGTGTGGGTTAGGTCTAAGATTTGCCCACATCAGGCTCACAGTTTCGCGTTTCTCACATACTTGGTGAACAGATCCTGGGTTTTTTCTGGTTTGGATCATGTAGTAATGTGGTACCACACTAAAACAGTCAATTAAACCTGGTTTCGATCAATATTTTAGAGGACAACGCAAGCTAGGTCAGGGATAGGTCTGGGATTAGCCCTCATCAGACTCATACTTTCGCACACTTCACATACTCGTTGACAAGATCCTGGGTTTTTTTCTGGTTTTGATCACGTAGTAATGTGGTTCCACACTGAAACAGTCGATTAAACCTGGTTTCGATTAATATTTTAGAGGATAACGCAAGTTAAGTCTGGGATTGGTCTGGGATTTGACCTCATCAGACTCATACTTTCGCACACTTCACATACTCGTTGTACAGATCCTGGGTTATTTTCTGGTTTGGATCACATAGTAATGTGGTACCACACTGAAACATTCAATTAAACCTGGTTTCGATCAATATTTTAGAGGATAACGCAAGTTAGGTCTGGGATAGGTCTGGGATTTGCCCTCATCAGGCTCATACTTTCGCGTTTTTCACATACTAGTTGAACAGATCCTGGTTTTTTTCTGGTTTGGATCCCGTAGTAGTGTGGTACCACACTGAAACAGTCCATTAAACCTGGTTTCGCTCAATATTTTAGAGGATAACGCATGTTAGGTCTAGGTCAGGCCTGGTTTTTTCACTCATCAGACTCATACTTTCGCATTCTTCACATACTTGTTGAACGGATCCTGGGTTTTTTCTGGTTTGGGTCACGTAGTAATGTGGGACCACACTGAAACAGTTAATTAAACCTGGTTTCGACCAATAATTTAGAGAATAATTCATGTTAGGTCTAGGTTAGGTCTGGGATTTGCTCTCATCAGGCTCATACTTTCGCACACTTCACATACTTGTTGAACGGATCCTGGGTTTTTTCTGGTTTGAATCACGTAGTAGTGTGGTACCACACTGAAACAGTCCATTAAACCTGGTTTCGCTCAATATTTTAGAGGATAACGCATGTTAGGTCTAGGTCAGGCCTGCGATTTTCACTCATCAGACTCATACTTTCGCATTCTTCACATACTTGTTGAACGGATCCTGGGTTTTTTCTGGTTTGGATCACGTAGTAATGTGGGTCCACACTGAAACAATCAATTAAACCTGGTCTTGATAAATATTTTAGAGGATAACGCATGTTAGGTCTGGGATAGGTCTGGGATTTGCACTCATCAGGCTCATGCTTTCGCACACTTCACATACTCGTTGAACAGATCCTGCGTTATTTTCTGGTTTGGATCACATAGTAATGTGGTACCACACTGACACATTCAATTAAACCTGGTCTTGATAAATATTTTAGAGGATAACGCATGTTAGGTCTGGGTTAGGACTAGGATATGCCCTCATCAGGCTCATACTTTCGCATATTTCTCATACTTCATGGCTAGATCCTGGGCTATTTCTGGATTGGATCACGTAGTAAAGTGGTACCACACTGAAACATTCAATGAAACCTGGTCTGGATAAATATTTTAGAGGACAACGCGTCTTAGGTCTGGGATAGGTCTAAGATTTGCCCTCATCAGGCTCACAGTTTCGCGTTTTTCACATACTTGTTGAACAGATCCTGGGTTTTTTCTGGTTTGGATCACGAAGTAGTGTGGTACCACACTGAAACAGTCGATTAAACCAGGTTTCGATCAATATTTTTGAGGACAACGCATGTTAGGTCTAGGTTAGGCCTGGGATTTTCACTCATCAGGCTCATTCTTTCGCATATTTCTCATACTTCATGGCTAGATCCTGGGCTTTTTCTGGATTGCATCACGTAGAAATGAAGTACAACACTGAAACAGTCAACTAAACCTGGTTTCCATCAATATTTTAGAGGACAACGCAAGTTAGGTCTGGGATAGGTCTGGGATTTGCTCTCATCAGGCTCATACTTTCGCGTTTTTCACATACTTGTTGAACAGATCCTGGGTTTTTTCTGGTTTGGATCCCGTAGTAGTGTGGTACCACACTGAAACAGTCCATTAAACCTGGTTTCGCTCAATATTTTAGAGGATAACGCATGTTAGGTCTAGGTCAGGCCTGGTTCTTTCACTCATCAGACTCATACTTTCGCATTCTTCACATACTTGTTGAACGGATCCTGGGTTTTTTCTGGTTTGGGTCACGTAGTAATGTGGGACCACACTGAAACAGTCAATTAAACCTGGTTTCGACCAATATTTTAGAGAATAATTCATGTTAGGTCTAGGTTAGGTCTGGGATTTGCTCTCATCAGGCTCATACTTTCGCACACTTCACATACTTGTTGAACGGATCCTGGGTTTTTTCTGGTTTGAATCACGTAGTAGTGTGGTACCACACTGAAACAGTCCATTAAACCTGGTTTCGCTCAATATTTTAGAGGATAACGCACGTTAGGTCTAGGTCAGGCCTGGGATTTTCACTCATCAGACACATACTTTCGCATTCTTCACATACTTGTTGAACGGATCCTGGGTTTTTTCTGGTTTGGATCACGTAGTAATGTGGCTCCACACTGAAACAATCAATTAAACCTGGTCTTGATAAATATTTTAGAGGATAACGCATGTTAGGTCTGGGATAGGTCTGGGATTTGCCCTCATCAGGCTCATACTTTCGCACACTTCACATACTCGTTGAACAGATCCTGCGTTATTTTCTGGTTTTGGATCACATAGTAATGTGGTACCACACTGAAACATTCAATTAAACCTGGTCTTGATAAATATTTTAGAGGATAACGCATGTTAGGTCTAGGTTAGGCCTGGGATTTTCACTCATCAGACTCATACTTTCGCATTCTTCACATACTTGTTGAACGGATCCTGGGATTATCTGGTTTGGATCACGTAGTAATGTGGGTCCACACTGAAACAATCAATTAAACCTGGTCTTGATAAATATTTTAGAGGATAACGCATGTTAGGTCTGGGATAGGTCTGGGATTTGCCCTCATCAGACTCATACTTTCGCACACTTCACATACTCGTTGAACAGATCCCGGGTTATTTTCTGGTTTGGATCACATAGTAATGTGGTACCACACTGAAACAGTCCATTAAACCTGGTTTGGATCAATATTTTAGAGGATAACGCATGTTAGGTCTAGGTTAGGTCTGGGATTTGCTCTCATCAGGCACATTCTTTCGCATATTTCTCATACTTGATGGCTAGATCCTGGGCTGTTTCTGGATTGTATGACGTAGTAATGTGGTACCACACTGATACAGTCAATTAAACCTGGTTTCGATCAATATGTTAGAGGATAACGCAAGTTAGGTCTAGGTTAGGCCTGGGATTTGCCCTCATCAGGGTCATACTTTCGCAGTTTTAACATACATGTTGACCTGATCGAGGGTTTTTTCTGCTTTGGATCACGTAGTAAAGTGGTACCACACTGAAACATTCAATTAAACCTGGTCTTGATAAATATTTTAGAGGATATCGCATGTTAGGTCTAGGTTAGGTCTGGGATTTGCTCTCATCAGGCTCATTCTTTCGCATATTTCTCATACTTGTTGAACGGATCCAGGGTTTTTTCTGGTTTGGATCACGTAGTAATGTGGGCCCACACTGAAACAATCAATTAAACCTGGTCTTGATAAATATTTTAGAGGATAACGCATGTTAGGTCTGGGATAGGTCTGGGATTTGCCCTCATCAGGCTCATACTTTCGCACACTTCACATACTCGTTGAACAGATCCTGCGTTATTTTCTGGTTTTGGATCACATAGTAATGTGGTACCACACTGAAACATTCAATTAAACCTGGTCTTGATAAATATTTTAGAGGATAACGCATGTTAGGTCTAGGTTAGGCCTGGGATTTTCACTCATCAGACTCATACTTTCGCATTCTTCACATACTTGTTGAACGGATCCTGGGATTATCTGGTTTGGATCACGTAGTAATGTGGGTCCACACTGAAACAATCAATTAAACCTGGTCTTGATAAATATTTTAGAGGATAACGCATGTTAGGTCTGGGATAGGTCTGGGATTTGCCCTCATCAGACTCATACTTTCGCACACTTCACATACTCGTTGAACAGATCCCGGGTTATTTTCTGGTTTGGATCACATAGTAATGTGGTACCACACTGAAACAGTCCATTAAACCTGGTTTGGATCAATATTTTAGAGGATAACGCATGTTAGGTCTAGGTTAGGTCTGGGATTTGCTCTCATCAGGCACATTCTTTCGCATATTTCTCATACTTGATGGCTAGATCCTGGGCTGTTTCTGGATTGTATGACGTAGTAATGTGGTACCACACTGATACAGTCAATTAAACCTGGTTTCGATCAATATGTTAGAGGATAACGCAAGTTAGGTCTAGGTTAGGCCTGGGATTTGCCCTCATCAGGGTCATACTTTCGCAGTTTTAACATACATGTTGACCTGATCGAGGGTTTTTTCTGCTTTGGATCACGTAGTAAAGTGGTACCACACTGAAACATTCAATTAAACCTGGTCTTGATAAATATTTTAGAGGATATCGCATGTTAGGTCTAGGTTAGGTCTGGGATTTGCTCTCATCAGGCTCATTCTTTCGCATATTTCTCATACTTGTTGAACGGATCCAGGGTTTTTTCTGGTTTGGATCACGTAGTAATGTGGGCCCACACTGAAACAATCAATTAAACCTGGTCTTGATAAATATATTAGAGGATAACGCATGCTAGGTCTGGGATAGGTCTGGGATTTGCCCTCATCAGACTCATACTTTCGCACACTTCACATACTCGTTGAACAGATTCTGGGTTATTTTCTGGATTGGATCACATAGTAATGTGGTACCACACTGAAACAGTCGATTAAACCTGCTTTCGCTCAATATTTTAGAGGATGACGCATGTTAGGTCTGGGTTAGGTCTAGGATTTGCCCTCATCAGGCTCATACTTTCTCATATTTCTCATACTTCATGGCTAGATCCTGGGCTATTTCTGGATTGGATCACGTAGTAAAGTGGTACCACACTGAAACATTCAATGAAACCTGGTCTGGAGAAATATTTTAGAGGATAACGCATGTTAGGTCTGGGTTAGGTCTAGGATTTGCCCTCGTCACACTCATACTTTCGCATTCTTCACATACTTGTTGAACGGATCCTGGGTTTTTTCTGGTTTGGGTCACGTAGTAATGTGGGACCACACTGAAACAGTCAATTAAACCTGGTTTCGACCAATATTTTAGAGTATAATTCATGTTAGGTCTAGGTTAGGTCTGGGATTTGCTCTCATCAGGCTCATACTTTCGCACACTTCACATACTTGTTGAACGGATCCTGGGTTTTTTCTGGTTTGAATCACGTAGTAGTGTGGTACCACACTGAAACAGTCCATTAAACCTGGTTTCGCTCAATATTTTAGAGGATAACGCACGTTAGGTCTAGGTCAGGCCTGGGATTTTCACTCATCAGACACATACTTTCGCATTCTTCACATACTTGTTGAACGGATCCTGGGTTTTTTCTGGTTTGGATCACGTAGTAATGTGGCTCCACACTGAAACAATCAATTAAACCTGGTCTTGATAAATATTTTAGAGGATAACGCATGTTAGGTCTGGGATAGGTCTGGGATTTGCCCTCATCAGGCTCATACTTTCGCACACTTCACATACTCGTTGAACAGATCCTGCGTTATTTTCTGGTTTTGGATCACATAGTAATGTGGTACCACACTGAAACATTCAATTAAACCTGGTCTTGATAAATATTTTAGAGGATAACGCATGTTAGGTCTAGGTTAGGCCTGGGATTTTCACTCATCAGACTCATACTTTCGCATTCTTCACATACTTGTTGAACGGATCCTGGGATTATCTGGTTTGGATCACGTAGTAATGTGGGTCCACACTGAAACAATCAATTAAACCTGGTCTTGATAAATATTTTAGAGGATAACGCATGTTAGGTCTGGGATAGGTCTGGGATTTGCCCTCATCAGACTCATACTTTCGCACACTTCACATACTCGTTGAACAGATCCCGGGTTATTTTCTGGTTTGGATCACATAGTAATGTGGTACCACACTGAAACAGTCCATTAAACCTGGTTTGGATCAATATTTTAGAGGATAACGCATGTTAGGTCTAGGTTAGGTCTGGGATTTGCTCTCATCAGGCACATTCTTTCGCATATTTCTCATACTTGATGGCTAGATCCTGGGCTGTTTCTGGATTGTATGACGTAGTAATGTGGTACCACACTGAAACAGTCAATTAAACCTGGTTTCGATCAATATGTTAGAGGATAACGCAAGTTAGGTCTAGGTTAGGCCTGGGATTTGCCCTCATCAGGGTCATACTTTCGCAGTTTTAACATACATGTTGACCTGATCGAGGGTTTTTTCTGCTTTGGATCACGTAGTAAAGTGGTACCACACTGAAACATTCAATTAAACCTGGTCTTGATAAATATTTTAGAGGATATCGCATGTTAGGTCTAGGTTAGGTCTGGGATTTGCTCTCATCAGGCTCATTCTTTCGCATATTTCTCATACTTGTTGAACGGATCCAGGGTTTTTTCTGGTTTGGATCACGTAGTAATGTGGGCCCACACTGAAACAATCAATTAAACCTGGTCTTGATAAATATATTAGAGGATAACGCATGCTAGGTCTGGGATAGGTCTGGGATTTGCCCTCATCAGACTCATACTTTCGCACACTTCACATACTCGTTGAACAGATTCTGGGTTATTTTCTGGATTGGATCACATAGTAATGTGGTACCACACTGAAACAGTCGATTAAACCTGCTTTCGCTCAATATTTTAGAGGATGACGCATGTTAGGTCTGGGTTAGGTCTAGGATTTGCCCTCATCAGGCTCATACTTTCTCATATTTCTCATACTTCATGGCTAGATCCTGGGCTATTTCTGGATTGGATCACGTAGTAAAGTGGTACCACACTGAAACATTCAATGAAACCTGGTCTGGAGAAATATTTTAGAGGATAACGCATGTTAGGTCTGGGTTAGGTCTAGGATTTGCCCTCGTCACACTCATACTTTCGCATTCTTCACATACTTGTTGAACGGATCCTGGGTTTTTTCTGGTTTGGATCACGTAGTAATGTGGGTCCACACTGAAACAATCAATTAAACCTGGTCTTGATAAATATATTTGAGGATAACGCATGTTAGGTCTGGGATAGGTCTGGGATTTGCCATCATCAGGCTCATACTGTCGCGTCTTTCACATACTTGTTGAACAGATCCTGGGATTTTTCTGGTTTGGATCCCGTAGTAGTGTGGTACCACACTGAAACAGTCCATTAAACATGGTTTCGCTCAATATTTTAGAGGATAACGCATGTTAGGTCTAGGTCAGGCCTGGGATTTTCACTCATCACACTCATACTTTCGCATTCTTCACATACTTGTTGAACGGATCCTGGGTTTTTTCTGGTTTGGATCACGTAGTAATGTGGGTCCACACTGAAACAATCAATTAAACCTGGTCTTGATAAATATATTTGAGGATAACGCATGTTAGGTCTGGGATAGGTCTGGGATTTGCCCTCATCAGACTCATACTTTCGCACACTTCACATACTCGTTGAACAGATCCTGGGTTATTTTCTGGTTTGGATCACATAGTAATGTGGTACCACGCTGAAACAGTCAATTAAACCTGGTCTTGATAAATATTTTAAAGGATAACGCATGTTAGGTCTGGGTTAGGTCTAGGATTTGCCCTCATCAGGCTCATACTTTCTCATATTTCTCATACTTCATGGCTAGATCCTGGGCTATTTCTGGATTGGATCACGTAGTAAAGTGGTACCACACTGAAACATTCAATGAAACCTGGTCTGGAGAAATATTTTAGAGGATAACGCATGTTAGGTCTGGGTTAGGTCTAGGATTTGCCCTCGTCAGGCTCATACTTTCGCGTTTTTCACATACTTGTTGAACAGATCCTGGGTTTTTTCTGGTTTGGATTACGTAGTAGTGTGGTTCCACACTGAAACAGTCCATTAAACCTGGTTTGGATCAATATTTTAGAGGATAACGCATGTTAGGTCTAGGTTAGGTCTGGGATTTTCACTCATCAGACCCATACTTTCGCATTCTTCACACACTTGTTGAACGGATCCTGGGTTTTTTCTGGTTTGGATCACGTAGTAATGTGGGACCACACTGAAACAATCAATTAAACCTGGTCTTGATAAATATTTTACAGGATAACGCATGTTAGGTCTGGGATAGGTCTGGGATTTGCCCTCATCAGACTCATACTTTCGCACACTTCACATACTCGTTGAACAGATCCTGGGTTATTTTCTGGTTTGGATCACATAGTAATGTGGTACCACACTGAAACAGTCGATTAAACCAGGTTTGGACCAATATTTTAAAGGATAACGCATGTTAGGTCTGGGTTAGGTCTAGGATTTGCCCTCGTCAGGCTCATACTTTCGCGTTTTTCACATACTTGTTGAACAGATCCTGGGTTATTTTCTGGTTTGGGTCACATAGTAATGTGGTACCACACTGAAACAGTCGATTAAACCAGGTTTCGTGCAATATTTTTGAGGATAACGCATGTTAGGTCTAGGTTAGGCCTGGGATTTTCACTCATCAGACTCATACTTTCGCATTCTTCACATACTTGTTGAACGGATCCTGGGTTTTTTCTGGTTTGGATCACATCGTAATGTGGTACCACACTGAAACAGTCGATTAAACCAGGTTTCGATCAATATTTTTGAGGATAACGCATGTTAGGTCTAGGTTAGGCCTGGGATTTTCACTCATCAGACTCATACTTTCGCGTTTTTCACATACTTAATGAACAGATCCTGGGTTTTTTCTGGTTTGGATCACGTAGTTGTGTGGTACCACACAGAAACAGTCCATTAAACCTGGTTGCGATCAATATTTTAGAGGATAACGCATGTTAGGTCTGGGATACGTCTAGGATTTGCCTTCATCAGGCTCATACTTTCGCATATTTCTCATACTTCATGGCTAGATCCTGGGCTGTTTCTGCATTGTATCACGTAGTAATGTGGTACCACGCTGAAACAGTCAATTAAACCTGGTTTCGATCAATATTTTAGAGGATAACGCAAGTTAGGTCTGGGATAGGTCTAGGATTTGCCCTCATCAGGCTCTTACTATCGCATATTTCTCATACTTCATGGCTAGATCCTGGACTGTTTCTGCATTGTATCACGTAGTAATGTGGTACCACGCTGAAACAGTCAATTAAACCTGGTCTTGATAAATATTTTAGAGGATAACGCAAGTTAGGTCTGGGATAGGTCTGGGATTTGCCCTCATCAGGCTCATACTTTCGCAGTTTTAACATGCATGCTGACCTGATCGTGGGTTTTTTCTGCTTTGGATCACGTAGTAAAGTGGTACCACACTAAAACTGTCAATTAAACCTGGTTTCGATCAATATTTTAGAGGATATCGCAAGTTAGGTCTGGGATAGGTCTGGGATTTGCCCTCATCACACTCATACTTTCGCACACTTCACATACTCGTTGATCAGATCCTGGGTTTTTTTCTGGTTTGGCTCACGTAGTAATGTGGTACCACACTCAAACATTCAATTAAACCAGGTTTCGATCAATATTTTTGAGGATAACGCATGTTAGGTCTAGGTTAGGCCTGGGATTTTCACACATCAGACTCATACTTTCGCATTCTTCACATACTTGTTGAACGGATCCTGCGTTTTTTCTGGTTTGGATCACGTAGTAATGTGGAACCACACTGAAACAGTCAATTAAACCTGGTTTCGACCAATATTTTAGAGAATAATTCATGTTAGGTCTAGGTTAGGTCTGGGATTTGCTCTCATCAGGCTCATTCTTTCGCTTATTTCTCATACTTGATGGCTAGATCCTGGGCTTTTTCTGGATTGCATCACGTAGTAATGAAGTACAACACTGAAACAGTCAATTAAACCTGGTTTCCATCAATACTTTAGAGGACAACGCAAGTTGGGTCTGGGATAGGTCTGGGATTTGCCCTCATCAGGCTCATACTTTCGCGTTTATCACATACTTGTTGAACAGATCCTGGGCTTTTTCTGGTTTGGATCCCGTAGTAGTGTTGTACCACACTGTAACAGTCCATTAAACCTGGTTTCGCTCAATATTTTAGAGGATAACGCATGTTAGGTCTAGGTCTGGCCTGGGATTTTCACTCATCACACTCATACTTTCGCATTCTTCACATACTTGTTGAACGGATCCTGGCTTTTTTCTGGTTTGGCTCACGTAGTAATGTGGTACCACACTAAAACTGTCAATTAAACCTGGTCTTGATAAATATATTAGAGGATAACGCATGTTAGGTCTGGGATAGGTCTGGGATTTGCCCTCATGAGACTCATACTTTCGCACACTTCACATACTCGTTGAACAGATCCTGGGTTTTTTCTGGATTGCATCACGTAGTAACGTAGTACCACACTGAAACAGTCAATGAAACCTGGTTTCCATCAATATTTTAGAGGATAACGCATGTTAGGTCTAGGTCAGGCCTGGTTTTTTCACTCATCAGACCCATACTTTCGCATTCTTCACATACTTGTTGAACGGATCCTGGGTTTTTTCTGGTTTGGATCACGTAGTTATGTGGGTCCACACTGAAACAATCAATTAAACCTGGTCTTGATAAATATTTTAAAGAATAATTCATGTTAGGTCTAGGTTAGGTCTGGGATTTGCTCTCATCAGGCTCATTCTTTCGCATATTTCTCATACTTGATGGCTAGATCCTGGGCTTTTTCTGGATTGCAACACGTAGTAATGAAGTACAACACTGAAACAGTCAATTAAACCTGGTTTCCATCAATATTTTAGAGGACAACGCAAGTTAGCTCTGGGATAGGTCTGGGATTTGCCGTCATCAGGCTCATACTTTCGGGTTTTTCACATACTTGTTGAACAGATCCTGGGTTTTTTCTGGTTTGGATCCCGTAGTAGTGTGGTACCACACTGAAACAGTCCATTAAACCTGGTTTCGCTCATTATTTTAGAGGATAACGCATGTTAGGTCTAGGTCAGGCCTGGGATTTTCACTCATCAGACACGTACTTTCGCATTCTTCACATACTTGTTGAACGGATCCTGGGTTTTTTCTGGTTTGGATCACGTAGTAATGTGGGACCACACTGGAACAATCAATTAAACCTGGCCTTGATAAATATTTTAGAGGATAACGCATGTTAGGTCTGGGTTAGGTCTAGGATTTGCCCTGGTCAGGCTCATACTTTCGCATATTTCTCATACTTCATGGCTAGATCCTGGGCTATTTCTGGATTGGATCACGTAGTAATGTGGTACCACAATGAAACTGTCAATTAAACCTGGTTTGGATCAATATTTTAGAGGATAACGCATGTTAGGTCTAGGTTAGGTCTGGGATTTTCACTCATCAGACCCATACTTTCGCATTCTTCACATACTTGTTGAACGGATCCTGGGTTTTTTCTGGTTTGGATCACGTAGTAATGTGGGACCACACTGAAACAATCAATTAAACCTGGTCTTGATAAATATTTTAGAGGATGACGCATGTTAGGTCTGGGATAGGTCTGGGATTTGCCCTCATCAGACTCATACTTTCGTATATTTCTCATACTTCATGGCCAGATCCTGGGCTATTTCTGGTTTGGTTCACGTAGTAATGTGGTACCACACTGAAACAGTCGGTTAAACCTAGTTTCGATCAATATTTTAGAGGATAACGCAAGTTAGGTCTGGGATAGGTCTGGGATTTGCCCTCATCAGACTCACAGTTTCGCGCTTTTCACATACTTGTTGAACAGATCCTGGGTTTTTTCTGGATTGCATCACGTAGTAACGTAGTACCACACTGAAACAGTCAATGAAACCTGGTTTCCATCAATATTTTAGAGGATAACGCATGTTACGTCTAGGTCAGGCCTGGTTTTTTCACTCATCAGACCCATACTTTCGCATTCTTCACATACTTGTTGAACGGATCCTGGGTTTTTTCTGGTTTGGATCACGTAGTTATGTGGGTCCACACTGAAACAATCAATTAAACCTGGTCTTGATAAATATTTTAGAGAATAATTCATGTTAGGTCCAGGTTAGGTCTGGGATTTGCTCCCATCAGGCTCATTCTTTCGCATATTTCTCATACTTGATGGCTAGATCCTGGGCTTTTTCTGGATTGCATCACGTAGTAATGAAGTACAACACTGAAACAGTCAATTAAACCTGGTTTCAATCAATATTTTAGAGGACAACGCAAGTTAGGTCTGGGATAGGTCTGTGATTCGCTCTCATCAGGCTCATTCTTTCGCATATTTCTCATACTTGATGGCTAGATCCTGGGCTTTTTCTGGATTGCATCACGTAGTAATGAAGTACAACACTGAAACAGTCAATTAAACCTGGTTTCAATGAATATTTTAGAGGACAACGCAAGTTAGGTCTGGGATAGGTCTGGGATTTGCTCTCATCAGGCTCATACTTTCGCGTTTTTCACATACTTGTTGAACAGATCCTGGGTTTTTTCTGGTCTGGATCCCATAGTAGTGTGGTACCACACTGAAACAGTCCATTAAACCTGGTTTCGCTCAATATTTTAGAGGATAACGCATGTTAGGTCTAGGTCAGGCCTGGGATTTTCACACATCAGGCTCATTCTTTCGCATATTTCTCATACTTATTGAACAGATCCTGGGTTTTTTCTGGTTTGGATCCCATAGTAGTGTGGTACCACACTGAAACAGTCCATTAAACCTGGTTTCGCTCAATATTTTAGAGGATAACGCATGTTAGGTCTAGGTCAGGCCTGGGATTTTCACTCATCAGACTCATACTTTCGCATTGTTCACATACTTGTTGAACGGATCCTGGGTTTTTTCTGGTTTGGATCACGTAGTAATGTGGGTCCACACTGAAACAATCGATTAAACCTGGTCTTGATAAATATTTTAGAGGATAATTCATGTTAGGTCTAGGTTAGGTCTGGGATTTGCTCCCATCAGGCTCATTCTTTCGCATATTTCTCATACTTGATGGCTTGATCCTGGGCTTTTTCTGGATTGCATCACGTAGTAATGAAGTACAACACTGAAACAGTCAATTAAACCTGGTTTCAATCAATATTTTAGAGGACAACGCAAGTTAGGTCTGGGATAGGTCTGGGATTTGCTCTCATCAGGCTCATACTTTCGCATTCTTCACATACTTGTTGAACGGATCCTGGGTTTTTTCTGGCTTGGAACACGTAGTAATGTGGGTCCACACTGAAACAATCGATTAAACCTGGTTTTGATAAATATTTTAGAGGATAACGCATGTTAGGTCTGGGATAGGTCTGGGATTTGCCGTCATCAGACTCATACTTTCGCACACTTCACATACTCGTTGAACAGATCCTGTGTTATTTTCTGGTTTGGATCACATAGTAATGTGGTACCACACTGAAACAGTAGATTAAACCAGGTTTCGATCAATATTTTTCAGGATAACGCATGTGGGGTCTAGGTTAGGCCTGGGATTTTCAATCATCAGACTCATACTTTCGCATTCTTCACATACTTGTAGAACGGATCCTGGGTTTTTACTGGTTTGGATCACGTAGTAATATGGTACCACACTGAAATATTCAATTAAACCTGGTTTCGATCATTATTTTAGAGGATAACGCAAGTTAGGTCTGGGATAGGTCCGGGATTTGCCCTCATCAGGCTCATACTTTCGCGTTTTTCACATACTTGTTGAGCAGATCCTGGGTTTTTTCTCGTTTGGGTCACGTAGTAGTGTGATACTACACTGAAACATTCAGTTAAACCTGGTCTTGATAAACATTTTAGAGGATAACGCATGTTAGGTCTGGGTTAGGTCTAGGATTTGCCCTCATCAGGCTCATTCTTTCGCATATTTCTCATACTTGATGGCCAGATCCTGGGCTTTTTCTGGATTGCATCACGTAGTAATGAAGTACAACACTGAAACAGTCAATTAAACCTGGTTTCGATCAATATTTTAGAGAATAATTCATGTTAGGTCTAGGTTAGGTCTGGGATTTGCTCTCATCAGGCACATTCTTTCGCATATTTCTCATACTTGATGGCTAGATCCTGGGCTGTTTCTGGATTGTATGACGTAGTAATGTGGTACCACACTGAAACAGTCAATTAAACCTGGTTTCGATCAATATTTTAGAGGATAACGCAAGTTAGGTCTAGGTTAGGCCTGGGATTTGCTCCCATCAGGCTCATTCTTTCGCATATTTCTCAGACTTGATGGCTAGATCCTGGGCTTTTTCTGGATTGCATCACGTAGTAATGAAGTACAACACTGAGACAGTCAATTAAACCTGGTTTCCATCAATATCTTAGAGGACAACGCAAGTTAGGTCTGGCGTAGGTCTGGGATTCGCCCTCATCAGGCTCATACTTTCGCGTTTTTCACATATTTGTTGAACAGATCCTGGGTTTTTTCTGGTTTGTATCACGTAGTAATGAAGTACAACACTGAAACAGTCAATTAAACCTGGTTTCCATCAATATCTTAGAGGACAACGCATGTTAGGTCTAGGTTAGGTCTGGGATTTGCTCTCATCAGGCTCATTCTTTCGCATATTTCTCATACTTGTTGAACAGATCCTGGGTTTTTTCTGGTTTGGATCACGTAGTAATGTGGTTCCACACTGAAACGTTCAATTAAACCTGGTCTTGATAAATATTTTAGAGGATAATTCATGTTAGGTCTAGGTTAGGTCTGGGATTTGCTCCCATCAGGCTCATTCTTTCGCATATTTCTCATACTTGATGGCTAGATCCTGGGCTTTTTCTGGATTGCATCACGTAGTAATGCAGTACAACACTGAAACAGTCAATTAAACCTGGTTTCAATCAATATTTTAGAGGACAACGCAAGTTAGGTCTGGGATAGGTCTGGGATTTGCTCTCATCAGGCTCATACTTTCGCGTTTTTCACATACTTGTTGAACAGATCCTGGGTTTTTTCTGGTTTGGATCCCATAGTAGTGTGGTACCACAATGAAACAGTCCATTAAACCTGGTTTCGCTCAATATTTTAGAGGATAACGCATGTTAGGTCTGGGTCAGGCCTGGGATTTTCACTCATCAGACTCATACTTTCGCATTCTTCACATACTTGTTGAACGGATCCTGGGTTTTTTCTGGCTTGGATCACGAAGTAATGTGGGTCCACACTGAAACAATCGATTAAACCTGGTCTTGATAAATATTTTAGAGGATAACGCATGTTAGGTCTGGGATAGGTCTGGGATTTGCCCTCATCAGACTCATACTTTCGCACACTTCACATACTCGTTGAACAGATCCTGTGTTATTTTCTGGTTTGGATCACATAGTAATGTGGTACCACACTGAAACAGTAGATTAAACCAGGTTTCGATCAATATTTTTCAGGATAACGCATGTGGGGTCTAGGTTAGGCCTGGGATTTTCAATCATCAGACTCATACTTTCGCATTCTTCACATACTTGTAGAACGGATCCTGGGTTTTTACTGGTTTGGATTACGTAGTAATATGGTACCACACTGAAATATTCAATTAAACCTGGTTTCGATCAATATTTTAGAGGATAACGCAAGTTAGGTCTGGGATAGGTCCGGGATTTGCCCTCATCAGGCTCATACTTTCGCGTTTTTCACATACTTGTTGAGCAGATCCTGGGTTTTTTCTCGTTTGGGTCACGTAGTAGTGTGATACTACACTGAAACATTCAGTTAAACCTGGTCTTGATAAACATTTTAGAGGATAACGCATGTTAGGTCTGGGTTAGGTCTAGGATTTGCCCTCATCAGGCTCATTCTTTCGCATATTTCTCATACTTGATGGCTAGATCCTGGGCTTTTTCTGGATTGCATCACGTAGTAATGAAGTACAACACTGAAACAGTCAATTAAACCTGGTTTCGATCAATATTTTAGAGAATAATTCATGTTAGGTCTAGGTTAGGTCTGGGATTTGCTCTCATCAGGCACATTCTTTCGCATATTTCTCATACTTGATGGCTAGATCCTGGGCTGTTTCTGGATTGTATGACGTAGTAATGTGGTACCACACTGAAACAGTCAATTAAACCTGGTTTCGATCAATATCTTAGAGGACAACGCAAGTTAGGTCTGGCGTAGGTCTGGGATTCGCCCTCATCAGGCTCATACTTTCGCGTTTTTCACATATTTGTTGAACAGATCCTGGGTTTTTTCTGGTTTGTATCACGTAGTAATGAAGTACAACACTGAAACAGTCAATTAAACCTGGTTTCCATCAATATCTTAGAGGACAACGCATGTTAGGTCTAGGTTAGGTCTGGGATTTGCTCTCATCAGGCTCATTCTTTCGCGTTTTTCACATATTCGTTGAACAGATCCTGGGTTTTTTCTGGTTTGTATTACGTAGTAATGAAGTACAACACTGAAACAGTCAATTAAACCTGGTTTCCATCAATATCTTAGAGGACAACGCATGTTAGGTCTAGGTTAGGTCTGGGATTTGCTCTCATCAGGCTCATTCTTTCGCATATTTCTCATACTTGTTGAACAGATCCTGGGTTTTTTCTGGTTTGGATCACGTAGTAATGTGGTACCACACTGAAACGTTCAATTAAACCTGGTCTTGATAAATATTTTAGAGGATAACTCATGTTAGGTCTGGGTTACGTCTAGGATTTGCCCACATCAGGCTCATACTTTCGCATATTTCTCATACTTCATGGCTAGATCCTAGGCTGTTTCTGCATTGTATCACGTAGTAATGTGGTACCACGCTGAAACAGTCAATTAAACCTGGTTTCGATCAATATTTTAGAGGATAACGCAAGTTAGGTCTGGGATCGGCGGTCTGGTGCGGCCATGAACGCCCGACCGCCGAGGGGTGGAAAGGGGGTCGCGGGCGGTTGCGAGTTGGGGCTCGCAGCCGCCACTAAACGCGGCCCCGGGACGGATAGCGGCGGGATGGAGTGGCCCCGTCCCGCCGCTATGAGGCAGTGTGTCTACTGGGGGGACCGATTGTCCCCCCGGGGGATGGGCGCGAAAGCGCGGGCACGGGGAGGATACCGGAAGAATGCTTCGAGCGATTCCCGGTATCCTCCCAAAGCGTGCCGAAGGGTCACCGTGGGGTTTTTAGTGGGTAGGTCCCGCGCCTGTCGTTGTACGGGCGCGGGGAATCCCACACACCCCTCCCACCTCTCCCCAAGGAGGTGGGAGGGAGTCTTTCGAAGATTTTCCCCACGACAAAAAAAAAAAAAAAAAAAAAAAGAGTTAGGTCTGGGATAGGTCTAGGATTTGCCCTCATCAGGCTCTTACTATCGCATATTTCTCATACTTCATGGCTAGATCCTGGGCTATTTCTGGATTGGATCACGTAGTAAAGTGGTACCACACTGAAACATTCAATGAAACCTGTTCTGGATAAATATTTTAGAGGATAACGCATCTTAGGTCTGGGTTAGGTCTAAGATTTGCCCTCATCAGGCTCACAGTTTCGCGTTTTTCACATACTTGTTAAACAGATCCTGGGTTTTTTCTGGTTTGGATCACGTAGTAATGTGGTACCACACTAAAACAGTCAATTAAACCTGGTTTCGATCAATATTTTAGAGGATAACGCAAGCTAGGTCTGGGATAGGTCTGGGATTAGCCCTCATCAGACTCATACTTTCGCACACTTCACATACTCGTTGACAAGATCCTGGGTTTTTTTCTGGTTTTGATCACGTAGTAATGTGGTTCCACACTGAAACAGTCGATTAAACCTGGTTTCGATTAATATTTTAGAGGATAACGCAAGTTAAGTCTGGGATTCCCTCAGGGGCTGCCAGCCTTTCAGCTGCAGTACGGGCTTAACGAATCCGGGGTACCCGAGTCATACACACACCGTAAGCCTCCTGTTGGTCGTCACAACGACCCATTCACAATTCCCTATTGGTTTTGTGAATGGTACGTGACGGCAGGAGGAACGGGGGTCTTGGCTTAACCGCCTGGGCCACGAGTATGGCGACTCTATAAAATCGCCCTCCAATCCTAAGCTATGGTGCGCGGCGATGGGATGCATGGTTGGGGGAGAAGGCCCAATCCCAAGCGACCACCTCCGGGGAACCTGCCGAACCCCCGGAGTATTAGGCTTACCCGGGTAAGGCGGCTCTGCCCGGGCGGACCTTTATTTCCGACCATCTCGTGGGACTATTATGGACACAGAAAATAAAATGGGGATGGGGCGGGTTTTGTCGGTTGGGGAGGACGGAGACGGGGTTGGGGTTAGGGTGGCGGCGCTCGCGCCCCACTCAGCGCCAGGTCCAGCTTCGTGGAGGGTGGAGGAGGACGACGAGACGGCGTCGGTCTCGTCCTTCTCCTCCAGCACGAGCCACATAGGCTCTAAGAGGAAGAGGACGGGGCAGGCCGTCGTCGAGGTGGGCGGGGCGATGAGCCCGTCGGTGAGGCTGAGTTGCCTCAGGGACGAGGTGACCGAGGAGATATCGGAGAGGATCTCCTCGTCCCTGAGGCGGGTGGAGAAAGTCGCCGCTGCCTGCGCCTTTAAGGGGCAGAAAAGCGGTGGCGCGGAGGCCCTGAAGGCCGCGGCGGAGGAAATGAGGGAGGCGGCGCGGGAGCTCAGAGGGCGGAACGCCCGTCTGCAGCTCCTGTTGGAGGAGGAGCGACAGGGGAGGAGGAGGGCAGAGGCGCTGTGGAACAGCGCGGCTCTCCCTCCCATCCGCCCTCCTCCTCCACCGCCGCGTCCCTCGGCGGAGGTAAATAAGCGGAGTGCGGCGGCAGTGGTGCGGGGCACCGCGGGCCCCTCCACCCGCACTCCGCCCGTGAAGAAGTCCCCGTCCTCCTCAGAAGACGATCTTCTGAGGAGGATTGGGGACATGATTGATGGCAAGCTGGCCGCCTTCCGGGAGGAGCTCCTCGCCGGAAGAGCGGTCAGCAGGAAGGCGGTGCCTCCCCGACCTGTTCCGCTACAGTCGGGGAAGGCAAAGAAGGGCGGAGTGAAGGCTCCGCCCAGCGTTGCGGCACCAGGGCCCCGGGTCGTGACCCCCAAGGGGGGTGGTGTACCCGTGGTCGCGGTGGTCGCGTCTTCCACAGCACCCTCCCAAGGGGGGGTGGCGTGGAGTGAGGTGGTGGGGCGGAAAGCGAAGCGGGCGGCGAGGAAGGCCTCGCAACCGCAGCCTCCGCCTCCGCCGCCGGCGGCCAAGGTAAAGGCCGCGAAGGTCGGGAAGGCACGACCAGGTCGTCCCCCAAAAACGGCAGCGGTGACGCTGACCGTTGCGCAGGGGGGCGACCTGACCCTCGCGGAGGCGATGCGGCTCGCCAGGGAGAATATCTCCCTGGAAGAGCTGGGCATCGCCTCCGTGAGGGCGAAGAGGGCCGTGACCGGGGGTCTCTTGCTGGAGATCCCCGGTGCAGAAAGCGGCGCGAAGGCGGATCGTCTCGCCCAGAGGCTCCGGGAGCAGCTGGGCGAGCGAGGTGTCCGGGTCGCCCGGCCCACGAAGCGCACGGAGATGCGCGTTTGTGGGCTGGACGACTCGGTCAGCGCACAGGATGTGTCCCGTGCCCTTGCGAGGGCGGGGGACTGTCCTGTGGAGGACCTGCGGATCGGAGAGATCCGCAGGTCGCCCTCCGGCCTCGGGTCGGTGTGGGCCCGGTGCCCCCTCTCCGCCGCCCGTAAGGTGGCGGAATCCGGGAGGGTGTTGGTGGGGTGGGTTTCGGCGCGAGTGGAAATCCTCGCGCCGCGCCCGCTCCAGTGTCACCGCTGCCTCGAATTGGGGCACGTGAGGCAGTGGTGCACCTCGCCGGTGGACCGCAGCGGTCAGTGTTACCGCTGCGGTGCCAAAGAGCACCGTGCGAGCCAGTGCTCGGCGGCCCCCCACTGCCCGCTGTGTGCGGACATGGGGAGGCCAGCCGATCACAGGGTGGGGAGCAAGAAGTGCTCCCCCCCCTCCCGGAAGGAGAGGAAGAGGCGGGCTGCACCGGCTCCGGTGCCGAGGGCGGTGGCATCGTCCTCCATGGAGGTGGACGGTGCTACGGGGACGGACGGCCGGGAGGAGGCTGGCGCGGCCATTAATTAATGCCGCCCCGCCTCCTCCTCCAGGCCAACCTCAACCACTGCCGCGCGGCACAGGACTTGATGTCCCAAGTCCTCGCGGAGTGGGGGGTTGGCCTGGCGGTCGTCGCCGAGCCGTACCGCGTCCCTGATCACCCTCACTGGGTGGGCGACGCGGACGGCTTGGTGGCGACGGTATGGGGAGGGGGCGACGGGTCCCCACCGTTCTCCTTGTTGGAGCGCGGTCGGGGATACGTCGCCGTGGACTGGGGGGGAGTCGCTGTGGTGGGGTGCTACATTTCGCCCCGTAGCGGTCACGCTGCGTTCGAGCTGTACCTGGCCGAGGTCGCGGCATGCGTGCAGCGCTACGCGGCCCGGCCGGTGCTGGTCCTGGGGGATTTTAATGCCAAGTCGGTGGCTTGGGGATCCCCCAGGACCTCCGTTCGCGGCGGGATCCTGGGCGATTGGGCGGCGGGGCTCGACATCCGGGTATTGAACCGGGGGTCGGAGCACACATGCGTGCGGCGATATGGGGGGTCCATCGTGGATGTTGGATTCGCGACCTCCAACGCCGTGCGCATGGTGTCGGGTTGGATCGTGGTCGCGGGGGCAGAGACACTCTCCGATCACCGGTACATCCGGATGGAGGTCTCTGCCGCCGCGAGTGCATCCCGACACGGCCGCCTGCGTGGCACCCCACCACGCCGCTGGGCGCTTCGGCGCCTGGACAAGGACGCCCTGATGGCAGCTGCCCTCGCTGCAACTTGGCCGCAGGGAGCGGCCGAGTTGCCGAGCATAGAGGAGGAGGTCGCCCGGCTCGGAGCATTGGTCGCGGGTATTTGCGACGCGGCGATGCCTCGGGTCGGGCGGGCTTCTCCTCGTCGGGCGGTGTACTGGTGGTCGGACGCGATCGCGGAGTTGCGAGTCGCGACTGTCCGCGCCCGACGCCAGTACACCCGCGCGCGCCGTCGTCAACGTACAGGCGACGGCGTGGCGCGAGCGAGGGCAGCTGATGACCTGTATGGAGCATACCGCGTGGCGCGGGTTGCTCTGCAGGTCGCCATCAAACGGGCCAAGACCCAGGCATGGAAGGAGCTCCTCCAGACCCTTGATGACGATCCATGGGGGCGCCCATATAAGGTGGTGCTGAATAAGCTCCGCCCGTGGGCGCCCCCCGTCACCGAGGGTCTTGACCCCCGGCTGCTGGAGGACGTGGTCAATACACTCTTCCCAATTGGGGAGAGGGGACCGCGTCCTCCGGCGGCGGCGGCTGTCCCAGTGGAGTGGACGGCCGAGCTGGGGGTCACGCAGGAGGAGCTGGCAGCGGCCATCAGACGGCTCGGGGTTCGTAACACGGCCCCGGGTCCGGATGGTGTGCCCGGCCGGGTTTGGGTCTTGACCCAGGGCGTCCTTGGGGCCGACCTCAGGCGGTTGTTCGACCGCTGCCTGAGGGACGGGCGATTCCCCCCCAGTTGGAAGGTGGCGAGGATGGTCCTCCTCCGGAAGGAGGGTCGGCCCCCGGAGTCTCCCTCCGCATACCGGCCCATTTGTCTCCTCGACGAGGTGGGCAAGCTCTTCGAGCGTGTGATTGCTGCCCGCCTCGTCGAGCACCTGTCGCGGGGTGATCCCGGTCAGGCCGACTGCCAGTTCGGTTTCCGGGGGGGCCGATCGACTATCGACGCGATAGGTCGTGTGAGGGCCCTCTCGGAGGCGGCCGTCTCCCGGGGAGGGGTGGCATTGGCAATATCCTTGGATATTGCCAATGCCTTTAACACCCTCCCCTGGGAAGAGATAAGGAGGGGACTCGAATATCATCGAGTCCCCCCTTGTCTCAGGGCGGTCGTCGGGGATTATCTCCGCGGCAGGTGGATCGAGTATCCGGGCCGGGATGGTGATATGCGGAGGGAGGTGTACTGCGGTGTTCCGCAGGGGTCGGTCCTCGGGCCACTCCTGTGGAACATCGCGTACGACTCGGTGTTGCGGGCCGGCCTCCCCGACGGCGTCAGCACGGTGTGTTATGCGGATGACACACTGGTGCTGGCCGTCGGGGCGCACTGGGGGAGCGCCATGCGTCGCGCGGAGGAGGGGTCGCAACGCGTCGTCAACCGGATCAGGGGGATGGGGATGACGGTGGCGGTCCATAAGACCGAGGTGATTGCGTTTCATTCACCTCGGCAGGATCCGCCACCCCCTCCGATTCGGGTGGGTGGGGCTGACATCGAGGTGAAGCCCCAGATCAGGTATCTGGGGCTGATCCTCGATAGCCACTGGCGTTTCGAGAAGCATTTCCGCTGCCTGGTCCCCCGGTTGGAAAGGATGGTTGCGGCTCTGGGCTGGATCCTGCCCAACCTGGGGGGCCCGGCGGGCCGAGTTCGTCGCCTCTATGTGGCAATGGTCCAGTCGGTGGCCCTATACGGGGCCCCCGTCTGGGCGGACGACCTGGCTGCCTCCCGGCGCAGCATGACTATGCTGCGTCGGGTCCAGCGGCGCATGGCGCTCAGGGTCGTCCGCGGGTATCGGACCATGTCACATGGGGCGGCGACGGTTCTAGCGGGGATGCCGCCCATGGACCTGCTCGCGCGGTCACACGCGGTGATGTACCGGCACCGCGTCGACCGTCGCGCGGGGGTGGGGGCGGTCCCGGGCGGGCAGGAACCTGCTTGGGGCGATTTGAGGCGCCAGGCCCGGCAGTCCGTGTTGCTCGCGTGGCAGGAGCGGCTGGCTCTGCCAACCGCGGGGCACCGGACTGTCGGGGCGGTTCGGCCACTCCTCAAGGAGTGGCTGGACAGAGGCCATGGCAGCCTCACCTACCGGATGGCACAGGTATTTTCCGGGCATGGCAGCTTCGGAAGATACCTGTGCCGGATAGGGAAGGAGCCGACGGCGCGTTGCTGCCACTGCGACGCTGAGCAGGACACGGCGGATCATACCCTGGAGGTATGCCCCGCGTGGGAGGGGGAGCGCCGTGTCCTGGTCGGCGTCGTCGGGCGGGATGTCTCGCTGCCGGGCGTGGTGCGCGCCATGCTCGGCAGCGAGGAGAAGTGGAGGGCCGTGGCCTCCTTCTGCGAGAACGTAATGTTGCAGAAGGAGGCCGCGGGGAGGGAGCGCGAGCTTCAGCGGCGCGCTGAAGCTCGCGCTCGTGCGGTGGCCCGAGGTCGTCGCCCGGTCGCGAGGCGTCGTGGGCGGCCGCCTCGGCGTGGCGGATGACCTAGGCTGGGAGGGGGGTCCTGAGGGGACCCTCCTCCCTCCAGGCGGCGCCGGGTCGGACCGGTTGGGGGTAGGAGTGCCTCCCCCTCCCGGTCCGACGCAAGGGGAGGCACCCTCGGCGGTCTGGTGCGGCCATGAACGCCCGGCCGCCGAGGGGTGGAAACGGGGTCGCGGGCGGTTGCGAGTTGGGGCTCGCAGCCGCCACTAAACGCGGCCCCGGGACGGATAGCGGCGGGATGGAGTGGCCCCGTCCCGCCGCTATGAGGCAGTGTGTCTACTGGGGGGACCGATTGTCCCCCCGGGGGATGGGCGCGAAAGCGCGGGCACGGGGAGGATACCGGAAGAATGCTTCGAGCGATTCCCGGTATCCTCCCAAAGCGTGCCGAAGGGTCACCGTGGGGTTTTTAGTGGGTAGGTCCTGCGCCTGTCGTTGTACGGGCGCGGGGAATCCCACACACCCCTCCCACCTCTCCCCAAGGAGGTGGGAGGGAGTCTTTCGAAGATTTTCCCCACGACAAAAAAAAAAAAAAAAAAAAAAAAAAAAAAGTTAAGTCTGGGATTGGTCTGGGATTTGACCTCATCAGACTCATACTTTCGCACACTTCACATACTCGTTCTACAGATCCTGGGTTATTTTCTGGTTTGGATCACATAGTAATGTGGTACCACACTGAAACATTCAATTAAACCTGGTTTCGATCAATATTTTAGAGGATAACGCAAGTTAGGTCTGGGATAGGTCTGGGATTTGCCCTCATCAGGCTCATACTTTCGCGTTTTTCACATACTTGTTGAACAGATCCTGGGTTTTTTCTGGTTTGGATCACGTAGTTGTGTGGTACCACACAGAAACAGTCCATTAAACCTGGTTGCGATCAATATTTTAGAGGATAACGCATGTTAGATCTGGGTCAGGCCTGGGATTTTCACTCATCGCACTCATACTTTCGCATTCTTCACATACTTGTTGAACGGATCCTGGGTTTTTTCTGGTTTGGCTCACGTAGTAATGTGGTACCACACTAAAACTGTCAGTTAAACCTGGTCTTGATAAATATATTAGAGGATAACACATGTTAGGTCCGGGATAGGTCTGGGATTTGCCCTCATGAGACTCATACTTTCGCACACTTCACATACTCGTTGAACAGATCCTGGGTTATTTTCTAGTTTGGATCACATAGTAATGTGGTACCATGCTGAAACATTCAATTAAACCTGGTCTTGATAAATATTTTAGAGGATAACGTATGTTAGGTCTGGGTTACGTTTAGGATTTGCCCTCATCAGGCTAATACTTTCGCGTTTTTCTCATACTTGTTGAACTGATCCTGGGTTTTTTCTGGTTTGGATCACGTAGTAATGTGGTTCCACACTGAAACAGTCGTTTAAACCTGGTTTCGATCAATATTTTAGAGGATAACGCAAGTTAGGTCTGGGATAGGTCTGGGATTTGCCCTCATCAGACTCATACTTTCGCATTCTTCACATACTTGTTGAACGGATCCTGCGTTTTTTCTGGTTTGGATCACGTAGTAATGTGGGACCACACTGAAACAGTCAATTAACCCTGGTTTCGATCAATATTTTAGAGGATAACGCAAGTTAGGTCTGGGATAGGTCTGGGATTTGCCCTCATCAGACTCATACTTTCGCGTTTTTCACATACTTGTAGAACGGATCCTGGGTTTTTACAGGTTTGGATCACGTAGTAATATGGTACCACACTGAAACAGTCAATTAACCCTGGTTTCGATCAATATTTTAGAGGATAACGCAAGTTAGGTCTGGGATAGGTCTGGGATTTGCCCTCATCAGACTCATACTTTCGCATTCTTCACATACTTGTTGAACGGATCCTGCGTTTTTTCTGGTTTGGATCACGTAGTAATGTGGGACCACACTGAAACAGTCAATTAACCCTGGTTTCGATCAATATTTTAGAGGACAACGCAAGTTAGGTCTGGGATAGGTCTGGGATTTGCTCTCATCAGGCTCATACTTTCGCGTTTTTCACATACTTGTTGAACAGATCCTGGGTTTTTTCTGGTTTGGATCCCGTAGTAGTGTAGTACCACACTGAAACAGTCCATTAAACCTGGTTTCGCCCAATATTTTAGAGGATAACGCATGTTAGGTCTCGGTCAGGCCTGGTTTTTTCACTCATCAGACTCATACTTTCGCATTCTTCACATACTTGTTGAACGGATCCTGGGTGTTTTCTGCTTTGGATCACGTAGTTATGTGGGTCCACACTGAAACAATCAATTAAACCTTGTCTTGATAAATATTTTAGAGGATAACGCATGTTAGGTCTGGGATAGGTCTGGGATTTGCCCTCATCAGGCTCATACTTTCGCGTTTTTCACATACTTGTAGAACGGATCCTGGGTTTTTACTGGTTTGGATCACGTAGTAATATGGTACCACACTGAAACATTCAATTAAACCTGGTTTCGATCAATATTTTAGAGGATAACGCAAGTTAGGTCTGGGATAGGTCTGGGATTTGCTCTCATCAGGCTCATACTTTCGCGTTTTTCACATACTTGTTGAACAGATCCTGGGTTTTTTCTGGTTTGGATCCCATAGTAGTGTGGTACCACACTGAAACAGTCCATTAAACCTGGTTTCGCTCAATATTTTAGAGGATAACGCATGTTAGATCTGGGTCAGGCCTGGGATTTTCACTCATCACACTCATACTTTCGCATTCTTCACATACTTGTTGAACGGATCCTGGGTTTTTTCTGGTTTGGCTCACGTAGTAATGTGGTACCACACTAAAACTGTCAATTAAACCTGGTCTTGATAAATATATTAGAGGATAACACATGTTAGGACCGGGATATGTCTGGGATTTGCCCTCATGAGACTCAAACTTTCGCACACTTCACATACTCGTTGAACAGATCCTGGGTTATTTTCTAGTTTGGATCACATAGTAATGTGGTACCACACTGAAACATTCAATTAAACCTGGTCTTGATAAATATTTTAGAGGATTACGCATGTTAGGTCTGGGTTAGGTCTAGGATTTGCCCTCATCAGGCTCATACTTTCGCATATTTCTCATACTTCATGGCTAGATCCTGGGCTATTTTCGGATTGTATCACGTAGTAATGTGGTACCATGCTGAAACATTCAATTAAACCTGGTCTTGATAAATATTTTAGAGGATAACGTATGTTAGGTCTGGGTTACGTTTAGGATTTGCCCTCATCAGGCTAATACTTTCGCGTTTTTCTCATACTTGTTGAACTGATCCTGGGTTTTTTCTGGTTTGGACCACGTAGTAATGTGGTTCCACACTGAAACAGTCGATTACACCTGGTTTCGATCAATATTTTAGAGGATAACGCAAGTTAGGTCTGGGATAGGTCTGGGATTTGCCCTCATCAGACTCATACTTTCGCATTCTTCACATACTTGTTGAACGGATCCTGCGTTTTTTCTGGTTTGGATCACGTAGTAATGTGGGACCACACTGAAACAGTCAATTAACCCTGGTTTCGATCAATATTTTAGAGGATAACGCAAGTTAGGTCTGGGATAGGTCTGGGATTTGCCCTCATCAGACTCATACTTTCGCATTCTTCACATACTTGTTGAACGGATCCTGCGCTTTTTCTGGTTTGGATCACGTAGTAATGTGGGACCACACTGAAACAGTCAATTAAACCTGGTTTCGACCAATATTTTGGAGGATATCGCAAGTTAGGTCCGAGATAGGTCTGGGATTTGCTCCCATCAGGCTCATTCTTTCGCATATTTCTCATACTTGATGGCTAGATCCTGAGCTTTTTCTGGATTGCATCACGTAGTAATGAAGTACAACACTGAAACAGTCAATTAAACCTGGTTTCCATCAATATTTTAGAGGACAACGCAAGTTAGGTCTGGGATAGGTCTGGGATTTGCCCACATCAGGCTAATGCTGTCGCGTTTTTCACATACTTGTTGAACAGATCCTGGGTTTTTTCTGGTTTGGATCCCGTAGTAGTGTGGTACCACACTGAAACAGTCCATTAAACCTGGTTTCGCTCAATATTTTAGAGGATAACGCATGTTAGGTCTAGGTCAGGCCTGGTTTTTTCACTCATCAGACTCATACTTTCGCATTCTTCACATACTTGTTGAACGGATCCTGGGTTTTTTCTGCTTTGGATCACGTATTTATGTGGGTCCACACTGAAACAATCAATTAAACCTGGTCTTGATAAATATTTTAGAGGATAACGCATGTTAGGTCTGGGATAGGTCTGGGATTTGCCCTCATCAGACTCATACTTTCGCACACTTCACATACTCGTTGAACAGATCCTGGGTTATTTTCTGGTTTGATCACATAGTAATGTGGTACCACACTGAAACAGTCGATTAAACCAGGTTTCGATCAATATTTTTGAGGATAACGCATGTTAGGTCTAGGTTAGGCCTGGGATTTTCACTCATCAGACTCATACTTTCGCATTCTTCACATACTTGTTGAACGGATCCTGGGTTTTTTCCGGTTTGGATCACGTAGTAATGTGGGTCCACACTGAAACAATCAATTAAACCTGGTCTTGATAAATATTTTAGAGGATAACGCATGTTAGGTCTGGGATAGGTCTGGGATTTGCCCTCATCAGACTCATACTTTCGCACACTTCACATACTCGTTGAACAGATCCTGGGTTATTTTCTGGTTTGGATCACATAGTAATGTGGTACCACACTGAAACAGTCGATTAAACCAGGTTTCGATCAATATTTTTGAGGACAACGCATGTTAGGTCTAGGTTAGGCCTGGGATTTTCACTCATTAGACTCATACTTTCGCATTCTTCACATACTTGTTGAACTGATCCTGGGTTTTTTCTGGGTTGGATCACGTAGTAATGTGGTTCCACACTGAAACAGTCAATTAAACCTGGTTTCGACCAATATTTTAGAGAATAATTCATGTTAGGTCTAGGTTAGGTCTGGGATTTGCTCCCATCAGGCTCATTCTTTCGCATATTTCTCATACTTGATGGCTAGATCCTGGGCTTTTTCTGGATTGCATCACGTAGTAATGAAGTACAACACTGAAACAGTCAATTAAACCTGGTTTCCATCAATACTTTAGAGGACAACGCAAGTTAGGTCTGGTATAGGTCTGGGATTTGCCCTCATCAGACTCATACTTACGCACACTTCACATACTCGTTGAACAGATCCTGGGTTATTTTCTGGTTTGGATCCCGTAGTAGTGTTGTACCACACCGAAACAGTCCATTAAACCTGGTTTCGCTCAATATTTTAGAGGATAACGCATGTTAGGTCTAGGTCAGGCCTGGGATTTTCACTCATCACACTCATACTTGCGCATTCTTCACATACTTTTTGAACGGATCCTGGGTTTTTTCTGGTTTGGATCACGTAGTAATGTGGTACCACACTAAAACTGTCAATTAAACCTGGTCTTGATAAATATATTAGAGGATAACGCATGTTAGGTCTGGGATAGGTCTGGGATTTGCCCTCATCAGGCTCATTCTTTCGCATATTTCTCATACTTGATGGCTAGATCCTGGGCTTTTTCTGGATTGCATCACGTAGTATTGTAGTACCACACTGAAACAGTCAATGAAACCTGGTTTCCATCAATATTTTAGAGGACAACGCAAGTTAGGTCTGGGTTAGGCCTGGGATTTGCCCTCATCAGGGTCATACTTTCGCAGTTTTAACATACATGTTGACCTGATCGAGGGTTTTTTCTGCTTTGGATCACGTAGTAAAGTGGTACCACACTGAAACATTCAATTAAACCTGGTTTCCATCAGTATCTTAGAGGACAACGCCAGTTAGGTCTGGCATAGGTCTGGGATTCGCCCTCATCAGGCTCATACTTTCGCGTTTTTCACATACTTGTTGAACAGATCCTGGGTTTTTTCTGGTTTGGATCCCATAGTAGTGTGGTACCACACTGAAACAGTCCATTAAACCTGGTTTCGATCGATATTTTGGAGGATATCGCAAGTTAGGTCCGAGATAGGTCTGGGATTTGCTCCCATCAGGCTCATTCTTTCGCATATTTCTCATACTTGATGGCTAGATCCTGAGCTTTTTCTGGATTGCATCACGTAGTAATGAAGTACAACACTGAAACAGTCAATTAAACCTGGTTTCCATCAATATTTTAGAGGACAACGCAAGTTAGGTCTGGGATAGGTCTGGGATTTGCCCACATCAGGCTCATGCTGTCGCGTTTTTCACATACTTGTTGAACAGATCCTGGGTTTTTTCTGGTTTGGATCCCGTAGTAGTGTGGTACCACACTGAAACAGTCCATTAAACCTGGTTTCGCTCAATATTTTAGAGGATAACGCATGTTAGGTCTCGGTCAGGCCTGGTTTTTTCACTCATCAGACTCATACTTTCGCATTCTTCACATACTTGTTGAACGGATCCTGGGTTTTTTCTGCTTTGGATCACGTAGTTATGTGGGTCCACACTGAAACAATCAATTAAACCTGGTCTTGATAAATATTTTAGAGGATAACGCATGTTAGGTCTGGGATAGGTCTGGGATTTGCCCTCATCAGGCTCATACTTTCGCGTTTTTCACATACTTGTAAAACGGATCCTGGGTTTTTACTGGTTTGGATCACGTAGTAATATGGTACCACACTGAAACATTCAATTAAACCTGGTTTCGATCAATATTTTAGAGGATAACACAAGTTAGGTCTGGGATAGGTCTGGGATTTGCTCTCATCAGGCTCATACTTTCGCGTTTTTCACATACTTGTTGAACAGATCCTGGGTTTTTTCTGGTTTGGATCCCATAGTAGTGTGGCACCACACTGAAACAGTCCATTAAACCTGGTTTCGCTCAATATTTTAGAGGATAACGCATGTTAGATCTGGGTCAGGCCTGGGATTTTCACTCATCACACTCATACTTTCGCATTCTTCACATACTTGTTGAACGGATCCTGGGTTTTTTCTGGTTTGGCTCACGTAGTAATGTGGTACCACACTAAAACTGTCAATTAAACCTGGTCTTGATAAATATATTAGAGGATAACACATGTTAGGTCCGGGATAGGTCTGGGATTTGCCCTCATGAGACTCATACTTTCGCACACTTCACATACTCGTTGAACAGATCCTGGGTTATTTTCTAGTTTGGATCACATAGTAATGTGGTACCACACTGAAACATTCAATGAAACCTGGTCTTGATAAATATTTTAGAGGATAACGTATGTTAGGTCTGGGTTACGTTTAGGATTTGCCCTCATCAGGCTAATACTTTCGCGTTTTTCTCATACTTGTTGAACTGATCCTGGGTTTTTTCTGGTTTGGATCACGTAGTAATGTGGTTCCACACTGAAACAGTCGATTAAACCTGGTTTCGATCAATATTTTAGAGGATAACGCAAGTTAGGTCTGGGATAGGTCTGGGATTTGCCCTCATCAGACTCATACTTTCGCATTCTTCACATACTTGTTGAACGGATCCTGCGTTTTTTCTGGTTTGGATCACGTAGTAATGTGGGACCACACTGAAACAGTCAATTAAACCTGGTTTCGACCAATATTTTAGAGAATAATTCATGTTAGGTCTGGGTTAGGACTGGGATTTGCCCTCATCAGGGTCATACTTTCGCAGTTTCAACATACATGTTGACCTGATCGAGGGTCTTTCTGCTTTGGATCACGTAGTAAAGTGGTACCACACTGAAACATTCAATTAAACCTGGTTTCCATCAGTATCTTAGAGGACAACGCAAGTTAGGTCTGGCATAGGTCTGGGATTCGCCCTCATCAGGCTCATACTTTCGCGTTTTTCACATACCTGTTGAACAGATCCTGGGTTTTTTCTGGTTTGGATCCCATAGTAGTGTGGTACCACACTGAAACAGTCCATTAAACCTGGTTTCGATCAATATTTTGGAGGATATCGCAAGTTAGGTCCGAGATAGGTCTGGGATTTGCTCCCATCAGGCTCATTCTTTCGCATATTTCTCATACTTGATGGCTAGATCCTGAGCTTTTTCTGGATTGCATCACGTAGTAATGAAGTACAACACTGAAACAGTCAATTAAACCTGGTTTCCATCAATATTTTAGAGGACAACGCAAGTTAGGTCTGGGATAGGTCTGGGATTTGCCCACATCAGGCTCATACTGTCGCGTTTTTCACATACTTGTTGAACAGATCCTGGGTTTTTTCTGGTTTGGATCCCGTAGTAAAGTGGTACCACACTGAAACATTCAATTAAACCTGGTCTTGATAAATATTTTAGAGGATAACGCATGTTAGGTCTAGGTTAGGTCTGGGATTTGCCCTCATCAGGCTCATTCTTTCGCATATTTCTCATACTTGATGGCTAGATCCTGGGCTTTTTCTGGATTTCATCACGTAGTAATGAAGTACAACACTGAAACAGTCAATTAAACCTGGTTTCCATCAATATTATAGAGGACAACGCAAGTTAGGTCTGGGATAGGTCTGGGATTTGCCCACATCAGGCTCATACTGTCGCGTTTTTCACATACTTGTTGAACAGATCCTGGGTTTTTTCTGGTTTGGATCCCGTAGTAGTGTGGTACCACACTGTAACAGGCCATTAACCCTGGTTTCGCTCAATATTTTAGAGGATAACGCATGTTAGGTCTAGGTCAGGCCTGGTTTTTTCACTCATCAGACTCATACTTTCGCATTCTTCACATACTTGTTGAACGGATCCTGGGTTTTTTCTGCTTTGGATCACGTATTTATGTGGGTCCACACTGAAACAATCAATTAAACCTGGTCTTGATAAATATTTTAGAGGATAACGCATGTTAGGTCTGGGATAGGTCTGGGATTTGCCCTCATCAGACTCATACTTTCGCACACTTCACATACTCGTTGAACAGATCCTGGGTTATTTTCTGGTTTGATCACATAGTAATGTGGTACCACACTGAAACAGTCGATTAAACCAGGTTTCGATCAATATTTTTGAGGACAACGCATGTTAGGTCTAGGTTAGGCCTGGGATTTTCACTCATCAGACTCATACTTTCGCATTCTTCACATACTTGTTGAACTGATCCTGGGTTTTTTCTGGGTTGGATCACGTAGTAATGTGGTTCCACACTGAAACAGTCAATTAAACCTGGTTTCGACCAATATTTTAGAGAATAATTCATGTTAGGTCTAGGTTAGGTCTGGGATTTGCTCCCATCAGGCTCATTCTTTCGCATATTTCTCATACTTGATGGCTAGATCCTGGGCTTTTTCTGGATTGCATCACGTAGTAATGAAGTACAACACTGAAACAGTCAGTTAAACCTGGTTTCCATCAATATTTTAGAGGACAACGCAAGTTAGGTCTGGGATAGGTCTGGGATTTGCCCTCATCAGGGTCATACTTTCGCAGTTTTAACATACATGTTGACCTGATCGAGGGTTTGTTCTGCTTTGGATCACGTAGTAAAGTGGTACCACACTGAAACATTCAATTAAACCTGGTCTTGATAGATATTTTAGAGGATAACGCATGTTAGGTCTAGGTTAGGTCTGGGATTTGCCCTCATCAGGCTCATTCTTTCGCATATTTCTCATACTTGATGGCTAGATCCTGGGCTTTTTCTGGATTTCATCACGTACTAATGAAGTACAACACTGAAACAGTCAATTAAACCTGGTTTCCATCAATATTTTAGAGGACAACGCAAGTTAGGTCTGGGATAGGTCTGGGATTTGCCCACATCAGGCTCATACTGTCGCGTTTTTCACATACTTGTTGAACAGATCCTGGGTTTTTTCTGGTTTGGATCCCGTAGTAGTGTGGTACCACACTGTAACAGGCCATTAACCCTGGTTTCGCTCAATATTTTAGAGGATAACGCATGTTAGGTCTAGGTCAGGCCTGGTTTTTTCAGTCATCAGACTCATACTTTCGCATTCTTCACATACTTGTTGAACTGATCCTGGGTTTTTTCTGGTTTGGATCACGTAGTAATGTGGTTCCACACTGAAACAGTCAATTAAACCTGGTCTTGATAAATATTTTAGAGGATAACGCATGTTAGGCCTGGCATAGGTCTGGGATTTGCCCTCATCAGACTCATACTTTCGCACACTTCACATACTCGTTGAACAGATCCTGGGTTATTTTCTGGTTTGGATCACATAGTAATGTGGTACCACACTGAAACAGTCCATTAAACCTGGTTTGGATCAATATTTTAGAGGATAACGCATGTTAGGTCTAGGTTAGGTCTGGGATTTGCTCTCATCAGGCACATTCTTTCGCATATTTCTCATACTTGATGGCTAGATCCTGGGCTGTTTCTGGATTGTATGACGTAGTAATGTGGTACCACACTGAAACAGTCAATTAAACCTGGTTTCGATCAATATGTTAGAGGATAACGCAAGTTAGGTCTAGGTTAGGCCTGGGATTTGCCCTCATCAGGGTCATACTTTCGCAGTTTTAACATACATGTTGACCTGATCGAGGGTTTGTTCTGCTTTGGATCACGTAGTAAAGTGGTACCACACTGAAACATTCAATTAAACCTGGTCTTGATAGATATTTTAGAGGATAACGCATGTTAGGTCTAGGTTAGGTCTGGGATTTGCTCTCATCAGGCTCATTCTTTCGCATATTTCTCATACTTGATGGCTAGATCCTGTGCATTTCTGGATTGCATCACGTAGTAATGAAGTACAACACTGAAACAGTCAATTAAACCTGGTTTCCATCAATATCTTAGAGGACAACGCAAGTTAGGTCTGGCATAGGTCTGGGATTCGCCATCATCAGGCTCGTACTTTCGCGTTTTTCACATATTTGTTGAACAGATCCTGGGTTTTTTCTGGTTTGTATCACGTAGTAATGAAGTACAACACTGAAACAGTCAATTAAACCTGGTTTCCATCAATATCTTAGAGAACAACGTAAGTTAGGTCTGGCATAGGTCTGGGATTCGCCCTCATCAGGCTCATACTTTCGCGTTTTTCACATTCTTGTTGAATAGATCCTGGGTTTTTTCTGGTTTGTATCACGTAGTAGTGTGGTACCACACTGAAACAGTCCATTAAACCTGGTTTGGATCAATATTTTAGAGGATAACGCATGTTAGGTCTAGGTTAGCCCTGGGATTTTCACTCATCGGACTCATACTTTCGCATTCTTCCCATACTTTTTTTTTTTTTTTTTTTTTTTTGTCGTGGGGAAAATCTTCGAAAGACTCCCTCCCACCTCCTTGGGGAGAGGCTGGAGGGGTGTGTGGGATTCCCCGCGCCCGTACGACAGGCGCGGGACCTACCCACTAAAAACCCCACGGTGACCCTTCGGCACGCTTTGGGAGGATACCGGGAATCGCTCGAAGCATTCTTCCGGTATCCTCCCCGTGCTCGCGCTTTCGCGCCCATCCCCCGGGGGGACAATCGGTCCCCCCAGTAGACACCCTGCCTCATAGCGGCGGGACGGGGCCACTCCATCCCGCCGCTATCCGTCCCGGGGCCGCGTTTAGTGGCGGCTGCGAGCCCCGACTCGCAACCGCCCGCGACCCCGTTACCACCCCTCGGCGGCCGGGCGTTCATGGCCGCACCAGACCGCCGAGGGTGCCTCCCCTTGCGTCGGACCGGGAGGGGGAGGCACTCCTACCCCCAACCGGTCCGACCCGGCGCCGCCTGGCGGGAGGAGGGTCCCCTCAGGACCCCCCTCCCAGCCTAGGTCATCCGCCACGCCGAGGCGGCCGCCCGCGACGCCTCGCGACCGGGCGACGACCTGGGGCCACCGCACGAGCGCGAGCTTCAGCGCGCCGCTGAAGCTCGCGCTCCCTCCCCGCGACCTCCTTCTGCAACATTACGTTCTCGCAGAAGGAGGCCACGGCCCTCCACTTCTCCTCGCTGCCGAGCATGGCGCGCACCACGCCCGGCAGCGAGACATCCCGCCCGACGACGCCGACCAGGACACGGCGCTCCCCCTCCCATGCGGGGCATACCTCCAGGGTATGATCCGCCGTGTCCTGCTCAGCGTCGCAGTGGCAGCAACGCGCCGTCGGCTCCTTCCCTATCCGGCACAGGTATCTTCCGAAGCTGCCATGCCCGGAAAATACCTGTGCCAGCCGGTAGGTGAGGCTGCCATGGCCTCTGTCCAGCCACTCCTTCAGGAGTGGCCGAACAGCCCCGACAGTCCGGTGCCCCGCGGTTGGCAGAGCCAGCCGCTCCTGCCACGCGAGCAACACGGACTGCCGGGCCTGGCGCTTCAAATCGCCCCAAGCAGGTTCCTGCCCGCCCGGGACCGCCCCCACCCCCGCGCGACGGTCGACGCGGTGCCGGTACATCGCCGCGTGCGACCGCGCGAGCAGGTCCATGGGCGGCATCCCCGCTAGAACCGTCGCCGCCTCATGTGACATGGTCCGATACCCGCGGACGACCCTGAGCGCCATGCGCCTCTGCACCCGACGCAGCATAGTCATGCTGCGCCGGGAGGCAGCCAGGTCGTCCGCCCAGACGGGGGCCCCGTATAGGGCCACCGACTGGACCATTGCCACATAGAGGCGACGAACTCGGCCCGCCGGGCCCCCCAGGTTGGGCAGGATCCGGCCCAGAGCCGCAACCATCCTTTCCAACCGGGGGACCAGGCAGCGGAAATGCTTCTCGAAACGCCAGTGGCTATCGAGGATCAGCCCCAGATACCTGATCTGGGGCTTCACCTCGATGTCAGCCCCACCCACCCGAATCAGAGGGGGTGGCGGATCCTGCCGAGGTGAATGAAACGCAATCACCTCGGTCTTATGGACAGCCACCGTCATCCCCATCCCCCTGATCCGGTCGACGACGCGTTGCGACCCCTCCTCCGCGCGACGCATGGCCCTCCCCCAGTGCGCCCCGACGGCCAGCACCAGTGTGTCATCCGCATAACACACCGTGCTGACGCCGTCGGGGAGGCCGGCCCGCAACACCGAGTCGTACGCGATGTTCCACAGGAGTGGCCCGAGGACCGGCCCCTGCGGAACACCGCAGTACACCTCCCTCCGCATATCACCATCCCGGCCCGGATACTCGATCCACCTGCCGCGGAGATAATCCCCGACGACCGCCCTGAGACAAGGGGGGACTCGATGATATTCGAGCCCCCTCCTTATCCCTTCCCAGGGGAGGGTGATAAAGGCATTGGCAATATCCAAGGATATTGCTAATGCCACCCCTCCCCGGGAGACGGCCGCCTCCGAGAGGGCCCTCACACGACCTATCGCGTCGATAGTCGATCGGCCCCCCCGGAAACCGAACTGGCAGTCGGCCAGACCGGGATCACCCCGCGACAGGTGCTCGACGAGGCGGGCAGCAATCACACGCTCGAAGAGCTTGCCCACCTCGTCGAGGAGACAAATGGGCCGGTATGCGGAGGGAGACTCCGCGGGCCGACCCTCCTTCCGGAGGAGGACCATCCTCGCCACCTTCCAACTGGGGGGGAATCGCCCGTCCCTCAGGCAGCGGTCGAACAACCGCCTGAGGTCGGCCCCAAGGACGCCCTGGGTCAAGACCCAAACCCGGCCGGGCACACCATTCGGACCCGGGGCCGTGTTACGAACCCCGAGCCATCTGATGGCCGCTGCCAGCTCCTCCTGCGTGACCCCCAGCTCGGCCGTCCACTTCACTGGGACAGCCGCCGCCGCCGGAGGACGCGGTCCCCTCTCCCCAATTGGGAAGAGTGTATTGACCACGTCCTCCAGCAGCCGGGGGTCAAGACCCTCGGTGACGGGGGGCGCCCACGGGCGGAGCTTATTCAGCACCACCTTATATGGGCGCCCCCATGGATCGTCATCAAGGGTCTGGAGGAGCTCCTTCCATGCCTGGGTCTTGGCCCGTTTGATGGCGACCTGCAGAGCAACCCGCGCCACGCGGTATGCTCCATACAGGTCATCAGCTGCCCTCGCTCGCGCCACGCTGTCGCCTGTACGTTGACGACGGCGCGCGCGGGTGTACTGGCGTCGGGCGCGGACAGTCGCGACTCGCAACTCCGCGATCGCGTCCGACCACCAGTGCACCGCCCGGCGAGGAGAAGCCCGCCCGACCCGAGGCATCGCCGCGTCGCAAATACCCGCGACCAATGCTCCGAGCCGGGCGACCTCCTCCTCCATGCTCGGCAACTCGGCCGCTCCCTGCGGCCAAGTTGCAGCGAGGGCAGCTGCCATCAGGGCGTCCTTGTCCAGGCGCCGAAGCGCCCAGCGGCGTGGTGGGGTGCCACGCAGGCGGCCGTGTCGGGATGCACTCGCGGCGGCAGAGACCTCCATCCGGATGTACCGGTGATCGGAGAGTGTCTCTGCCCCCGCGACCACGTGCCAACCCGACACCATGCGCACGGCGTTGGGGGTCGCGAATCCAACATCCACGATGGACCCCCCATATCGCCGCACGCATGTGTGCTCCGACCCCCGGTTCAATACCCGGAGGTCGAGCCCCGCCGCCCAATCGCCCAGGATCCCGCCGCGAACGGAGGTCCTGGGGGATCCCCAAGCCACCGACTTGGCATTAAAATCCCCCAGGACCAGCACCGGCCGGGCCGCGTAGCGCTGCACGCATGCCGCGACCTCGGCCAAGTACAGCTCGAACGCAGCGTGACCGCTACGGGGCGAAATGTAGCACCCCACCACAGCGACTCCCCCCCAGTCCACGGCGACGAATCCCCGACCGCGCTCCAACAAGGAGAACGGTGGGGACCCGTCGCCCCCTCCCCATACCGTCGCCACCAAGCCGTCCGCGTCGCCCACCCAATGAGGGTGATCAGGGACGCGGTACGGCTCGGCGGCGACCGCCAGGCCAACCCCCCACTCCGCGAGGACTTGGGACATCAAGTCCTGTGCCGCGCGGCAGTGGTTGAGGTTGGCCTGGAGGAGGAGGCGGGGCGGCATTAATTAATGGCCGCGCCAGCCTCCTCCCGGCCGTCCGTCCCCGTAGCACCGTCCACCTCCATGGAGGACGATGCCACCGCCCTCGGCACCGGAGCCGGTGCAGCCCGCCTCTTCCTCTCCTTCCGGGAGGGGGGGGGGGAGCACTTCTTGCTCCCCACCCTGTGATCGGCTGGCCTCCCCATGTCCGCACACAGCGGGCAGTGGGTGGCAGCCGAGCACTGGCTCGCACGGTGCTCTTTGGCACCGCAGCGGTAACACTGACCGCTGCGGTCCACTGGCGAGGTGCACCACTGCCTCACGTGCCCCAATTCGAGGCAGCGGTGACACTGGAGCGGGCGCGGCGCGAGGATTTCCACTCGCGCCGAAACCCACCCCACCAACACCCTCCCGGATTCCGCCACCTTACGGGCGGCGGAGAGGGGGCACCGGGCCCACACCGACCCGAGGCCGGAGGGCGACCTGCGGATCTCTCCGATCCGCAGGTCCTCCACAGGACAGTCCCCCGCCCACGCAAGGGCACGGGACACATCCTGTGCGCTGACCGAGTCGTCCAGCCCACAAACGCGCATCTCCGTGCGCTTCGTGGGCCGAGCGACCCGGACACCTCGCTCGCCCAGCTGCTCCCGGAGCCTCTGGGCGAGACGATCCGCCTTCGCGCCGCCTTCTGCACCGGGGATCTCCAGCAAGAGGCCCCCGGTCACGGCCCTCTTCGCCCTCACGGAGGCGATGCCCAGCTCTTCCAGGGAGATATTCTCCCTGGCGAGCCGCATCGCCTCCGCGAGGGTCAGGTCGCCCCCCTGCGCAACGGTCAGCGTCACCGCTGTCGTTTTTGGGGGACGACCTGGTCGTGCCTTCCCGACCTTCGCGGCCTTTACCTTGGCCGCCGGCGGCGGAGGCGGAGGCTGCTGTTGCGAGGCCTTCCTCGCCGCCCGCTTCGCCTTCCGCCCCACCACCTCACTCCACGCCACCCCCCCTTGGGAGGGTGCTGTGGAGGACGCGACCACCGCGACCACGGGTACACCACCCCCCTTGGGGGTCGCGGCCCGGGGCCCTGGTGCCGCAACGCTGGGCGGAGCCTTCACTCCGCCCTTCTTTGCCTTCCCCGACTGTACCGGAACAGGTCGGGGAGGCACCGCCTTCCTGCTGACCGCTCTTCCGGAGAGGAGCTCCTCCCGGAAGGCGGCCAGCTTGCCATCAATCATGTCCCCAATCCTCCCCAGAAGATCGTCTTCTGAGGAGGACGGGGACTTCTTCACGGGCGGAGTGCGGGTGGAGGGGCCCGCGGTGCCCCGCACCACTGCCGCCGCACTCCGCTTATTTACCTCCGCCGAGGGACGCGGCGGTGGAGGAGGAGGGCGGATGGGAGGGAGAGCCGCGCTGTTCCACAGCGCCTCTGCCCTCCTCCTCCCCTGTCGCTCCTCCTCCAACAGGAGCTGCAGACGGGCGTTCCGCCCTCTGAGCTCCCGCGCCGCCTCCCTCATTTCCTCCGCCGCGGCCTTCAGGGCCTCCGCGCCACCGCTTTTCTGCCCCTTAAAGGCGCAGGCAGCGGCGACTTTCTCCACCCGCCTCAGGGACGAGGAGATCCTCTCCGATATCTCCTCGGTCACCTCGTCCCTGAGGCAACTCAGCCTCACCGACGGGCTCATCGCCCCGCCCACCTCGACGACGGCCTGCCCCGTCCTCTTCCTCTTAGAGCCTATGTGGCTCGTGCTGGAGGAGAAGGACGAGACCGACGCCGTCTCGTCGTCCTCCTCCACCCTCCACGAAGCTGGACCTGGCGCTGAGTGGGGCGCGAGCGCCGCTACCCTAACCCCAACCCCGTCTCCGTCCTCCCCAACCGACAAAACCCGCCCCATCCCCATTTTATTTTCTGTGTCCATAAAGATCCCACGAGATGGTCGGAAATAAAGGTCCACCCGGACAGAGCCGCCTTACCCGGGTAAGCCTAATACTCCGGGGGTTCGGCAGGTTCCCCGGAGGTGGTCGCTTGGGATTGGGCCTTCTCCCCCAACCATGCATCCCATCGCCGCGCACCATAGCTTAGGATTGGAGGGCGATTTTATAGAGTCGCCATACTCGTGGCCCAGGCGGTTAAGCCAAGACCCCCGTTCCTCCTGCCGTCACGTACCATTCACAAAACCAATAGGGAATTGTGAATGGGTCGTTGTGACGACCAACAGGAGGCTTACGGTGTGTGTATGACTCGGGTACCCCGGGTTCGTTAAGCCCGTACTGCAGCTGAAAGGCTGCCAGCCCCTGAGGGGTTCTTCTCATACTTGCTGAACTGATCCAGGGTTTTTTCTGGTTTGGATCACGTAGTAATGTGGTACGACACTGAAACAGCCGATTAAACCTGGTTTTGATCAATAATTTAGAGGATAACGCATAGCTAGGTTTGGGATAGGTCTGGGATTTGCCCTCATCAGGCACATACTTTCGCGTTTTTCACATACTTGTTGAACAGATCCTGGGTTTTTTCTGGCTTGTATCACGTAGTAGTGTGGTACCACACTGAAACAGTCCATTAAACCTGGTTTGGATCAATTGCTTAGAGGATAACGCATGTTAGGTCTAGGTTAGCCCTGGGATTTTCACTCATCAGACTCATACCCTCGCATTCTTCACATACTTGTTGAACTGATCCTGGGTTTTGTCTGGTTTGGATCACGTAGTAATGTGGTTCCACACTGAAACAGTCAATTAAACCTGGTTTCGATCAATATTTTAGAGAATAATTCATGTTAGGTCTAGGTTAGGTCTGGGATTTGCTCTCATCAGGCTCGTTCTTTCGCATATTTCTCATACTTCATGGCTAGATCCTGGGCTTTTTCTGGATTGCATCACGTAGTAATGAAGTACAACACTGAAACAGTCAATTAAACCTGGTTTCCATCAATATCTTAGAGGACAACGCAAGTTAGGTCTGGGATAGGTCTGGGATTTGCCCTCATCAGGCACATACTTTCGCGTTTTTCACATACTTGTTGAACAGATCCTGGGTTTTTTCTGGCTTGTATCACGTAGTAGTGTGGTACCACACTGAAACAGTCCATTAAACCTGGTTTGGATCAATTGCTTAGAGGATAACGCATGTTAGGTCTAGGTTAGCCCTGGGATTTTCACTCATCAGACTCATACCCTCGCATTCTTCACATACTTGTTGAACTGATCCTGGGTTTTGTCTGGTTTGGATCACGTAGTAATGTGGTTCCACACTGAAACAGTCAATTAAACCTGGTTTCGATCAATATTTTAGAGAATAATTCATGTTAGGTCTAGGTTAGGTCTGGGATTTGCTCTCATCAGGCTCGTTCTTTCGCATATTTCTCATACTTCATGGCTAGATCCTGGGCTTTTTCTGGATTGCATCACGTAGTAATGAAGTACAACACTGAAACAGTCAATTAAACCTGGTTTCCATCAATATCTTAGAGGACAACGCAAGTTAGGTCTGGGATAGGTCTGGGATTTGCCCTCATCAGGCACATACTTTCGCGTTTTTCACATACTTGTTGAACAGATCCTGGGTTTTTTCTGGCTTGTATCACGTAGTAGTGTGGTACCACACTGAAACAGTCCATTAAACCTGGTTTGGATCAATTGCTTAGAGGATAACGCAAGTTAGGTCTAGGTTAGCCCTGGGATTTTCACTCATCAGACTCATACCCTCGCATTCTTCACATACTTGTTGAACTGATCCTGGGTTTTTTCTGGTTTGGATCACGTAGCAATGTGGTTCCACACTGAAACAGTCAATTAAACCTGGTTTCGACCAATATTTTAGAGAATAATTCATGTTAGGTCTAGGTTAGGTCTGGGATTTGCTCTCATCAGGCTCATTCTTTCGCATATTTCTCATACTTGATGCCTAGATCCTGGGCTTTTTCTGGATTGCATCACGTAGTAATGAAGTACAACACTGAAACAGTCAATTAAACCTGGTTTCCATTAATATTTTAGAGGACAACGCAAGTTATGTCTGGGATAGGTCTGGGATTCGCCCTCATCAGGCTCATACTTTCGCGTTTTTCACTTACTTGTTGAACAGATCGTGGGTTTTTTCTGGTTTGGATCCCATAGTAGTGTGGTACCACACTGAAACAGTCCATTAAACCTGGTTTCGCTCAATATTTTAGAGGATAACGCATGTTAGGTCTAGGTCAGGCCTGGGATTTTCACTCATCAGACTCATACTTTCGCATTCTTCACATACTTGTAGAACGGATCCTGGGTTTTTACTGGTTTGGATCACGTAGTAATGTGGTACCACACTGAAACACTCAATTAAACCTGATTTCAATCAATATTTTAGAGGATAACGCAAGTTAGGTCTGGGATAGGCCCGGGATTTGCCCTCATCAGGCTCATACTTTCGCGTTTTTCACATACTTGTTGAACAGATCCTGGGTTTTTTCTGGTTTGTATCACGTAGTAGTGTGATACCACACTGAAACAGTCCATTAAACCTGGTTTCGCTCAATATTTTAGAGGATAACGCATGTTAGGTCTAGGTCAGGCCTGGGATTTTCACTCATCAGACTCATACTTTCGCATTCTTCACATACTTGTAGAACGGATCCTGGGTTTTTACTGGTTTGGATCACGTAGTAATGTGGTACCACACTGAAACACTCAATTAAACCTGGTTTCGATCAATATTTTAGAGGATAACGCAAGTTAGGTCTGGGATAGGCCCGGGATTTGCCCTCATCAGGCTCATACTGTCGCGTTTTTCACATACTTGTTGAACAGATCCTGGGTTTTCTCTGGTTTGGATCACGTAGTAGTGTGGTACCACACTGAAACAGTCCATTAAACATGGTTTGGATCAATATCTTAGAGGATAACGCATGTTAGGTCTAGGTTAGGTCTGGGATTTTCACTCTTCAGACTCATACTTTCGCATTCTTCACATACTTGTTGAACGGATCCTGGGTTTTTTCTGGTTTGGATCACGTAGTAATGTGTTACCACACTGAAACAGTCGATTAAACCTGGTTTTGATCAATATTTTAGAGGATAACGCATAGTTAGGTTTGGGATAGGTCTGGGATTTGACCTCATCTGACTCATACTTTCGCACACTTCACATACTCGTTGAACAGATCCTGGGTTATATTCTGGTTTGGATCACAGAGTAATGTGGTACCACGCTGATACAGCGAGTTAAACCTGGTTTCGATCAATATTTTAGAGGATAACGCAAGTTAGGTCTGGCATAGGTCTGGGATTCGCCCTCATCAGGCTCATACTTTCGCGTTTTTCACATACTTGTTGAACAGATCCTGGGTTTTTTCTGGTTTGTATCACGTAGTAGTGTGGTACCACACTGAAACAGTCCATTAAACCTGGTTTGGATCAATTGTTTAGAGGATAACGCATGTTAGGTCTAGGTTAGCCCTGGGATTTTCACTCATCAGACTGGTACTTTCGCATTCTTCTCATACTTGTTGAACTGATCCTGGGTTTTTTCTGGTTTGGATCACGCAGTAATGTGGTACCACACCGAAACAGTCAATTAAACCTGGTTTCGATCAATATCTTAGGGGATAACGCAAGTTAAGTCTGGGATTGGTCCGGGATTTGACCTCATCAGACTCATACTTTCGCACACTTCACATACTCGTTGAACAGATCCTGGGTTATTTTCTGGTTTGGATCACACAGTAATGTGGTACCACACTGAAACAGTCGATTAAACCAGGTTTCGATCACTATTTTTGAGGATAACGCATGTTAGGTCTAGGTTATGCCTGGGATTTACACTCATCAGCCTCATACTTTCGCATTCTTCACATACTTGTTGAACGGATCCTGGGTTTTTTCTGGTTTGGATCACGTACTAATGTTGTACCACACTGAAACAGTCGATTAAACCTGGCTTTGATCAATATTTTAGAGGATAACGCATAGTTAGGTTTGGGATAGGTCTGGGATTTGACCTCATCAGACTCATACTTTCGCACACTTCACATACTCGTTGAACAGATCCTGGGTTATTTTCTGGTTTGGATCACATAGTAATGTGGTACCACACTGAAACAGTCGATTAAACCTGGTTTCGATCAATATTTTAGAGAATAATTCATGTTATGTCTAGGTTAGGTCTGGGATTTGCTCTCATCAGGCTCGTTCTTTCGCATATCTCTCATACTTGATTGCTAGATCCTGGGCTTTTTCTGGATTGCATCACGTAGTAATGAAGTACAACACTGAAACAGTTAATTAAACCTGGTTTCCATCAATATCTTAGAGGACAACGCAAGTTACGTCTGGGATAGGTCTGGGATTTGCCCTCATCAGGCTCATACTTTCGCGTTTTTCACATACTTGTTGAACAGATCCTGGGTTTTCTCTGGTTTGGATCACGTAGTAGTGTGGTACCACACTGAAACAGTCCATTAAACATGGTTTGGATCAATATCTTAGAGGATAACGGATGTTAGGTCTAGGTTAGGTCTGGGATTTTGACTCTTCAGACTCATACTTTCGCATTCTTCACATACTTGTTGGACGGATCCTGGGTTTTTTCTGGTTTGGATCACGTAGTAATGTGGTACCACACTAAAACAGTCGATTAAACCTGGTTTTGATCAATATTTTAGAGGATAACGCATAGTTAGGTTTGGGATAGGTCTGGGATTTGACCTCATCAGACTCATACTTTCGCACACATCACATACTCGTTGAACAGATCCTGGGTTATTTTCTGGTTTGGATCACATAGTGATGTGGTACCACACTGCAACAGTCGATTAAACCAGGTTTCGATAAATATTTTTGAGGATAACGCATGTTAGGTCTAGGTTAGGCCTGGGATTTTCACTCATCAGACTCATACTTTCGCATTCTTCTCATACTCGTTGAACAGATCCTGGGTTATTTTCTGGTTTGGATCACATAGTAATGTGGTACCACGCTGAAACAGCGAATTAAACCTGGTTTCGATCAATATTTTAGAGGATAACGCAAGTTAGGTCTAGGTTAGGCCTGGGATTTGCCCTCATCAGGGTCGTACTTTCGCAGCTTTAACATACATGTTGACCTGATCGAGGGTTTTTTCTGCTTTGGATCACGTAGTAAAGTGGTACCACACTGAAACATTCAATTAAACCTGGTCTTGATAAATATTTTAGATGATAACGCATGTTAGGTTTGGGTTAGGTCTAGGATTTGCCCTAATCAGGCTCATACTTTCGCATATTTCTCATACTTCATGGCTAGATCCTGGGCTGTTTCTGGACTGTATCACGTAGTAATGTGGTACCACGCTGAAACAGTCGATTAAACCAGGTTTCGATAAATATTTTTGAGGATAACGCATGTTAGGTCTAGGTTTGGCCTGGGATTTTCACTCATCAGACTCATACTTTCGCATTCTTCTCATACACGTTGAACAGATCCTGGGTTATTTTCTGGTTTGGATCACATAGTAATGTGGTACCACGCTGAAACAGCGAATTAAACCTGGTTTCGATCAATATTTTAGAGGATAACGCAAGTTAGGTCTAGGTTAGGCCTGGGATTTTCACTCATCATACTCATACTTTCGCATTCTTCTCATACTTGTTGAACTGATCCTGGGTTTTTTCTGGTTTGGATCACGTAGTAATGTGGTACCACACTGAAACAGTCGATTAAACCTGGTTTCGATCAATATTTTAGAGGATAACGCAAGTTAAGTCTGGGATAGGTCTGGGATTTGACCTAAATCAGACTCATACTTTCGCACACTTCACATACTCGTTGAACTGATCCTGGGTTACTTTCTGGTTTGGATCACATAGTAATGTGGTACCACACTGCAACAGTCGATTAAACCAGGTTTCGATAAATATTTTTGAGGATAACGCATGTTAGGTCTAGGTTAGGCCTGGGATTTTCACTCATCAGACTCATACTTTCGCATTCTTCACATACTTGTAGAACGGATCCTGGGTTTTTTCTGGTTTGGATGACGTAGAAATGTGGGTCCACACTGAAACAATCAATTAAACCTGGTCATGATAAATATTTTAGAGGATAACGCATGTTAGGTCTGGGATAGGTATGGGATTTGCCCTCATCAGACTCATACTTTCGCACACTTCACATACTCGTTGAACAGATCCTGGGTTATTTTCTGGTTTGGATCACATAGTAATGTGGTACCACACTGAAACAGTCGATTAAACCAGGTTTCGATCAATATTTTTGAGGATAACGCATGTTAGGTCTAGGTTAGGCCTGGGATTTTCACTCATCAGACTCATACTTTCGCATATCTCTCATACTTCATGGCTAGATCCTGGGCTGTTTCTGGATTGTATCAGGTAGTAATGTGGTACCACGCTGAAACAGTCAATTAAACCTGGTTTCGATCAATATCTTAGAGGATAACACAAGTTAGGTCTGGCATAGGTCTGGGATTCGCCCTCATCAGACTCATACTTTCGCGTTTTTCACGTACTTGTTGAACAGATCCTGGGTTTTTTCTGGTTTGTATCACGTAGTAATGTGGTACCACGCTGAAACAGTCAATTAAACCTGGTTTCGATCAATATTTTAGAGGATAACACAAGTTAGGTCTGGCATAGATCTGGGATTCGCCCTCATCAGGCTCATACTTTCGCGTTTTTCACATACTTGTTGAACAGATCCTGGGTTTTCTCTGGTTTGGATCACGTAGTAGTGTGGTACCACACTGAAACAGTCCATTAAACACGGTTTGGATCAATATTTTAGAGGATAACGCATGTAAGGTCTAGGTTAGCCCTGGGATTTTCACTCTTCAGACTCATACTTTCGCATTCTTCACATACTTGTTGAACGGATCCTGGGTTTTTTCTGGTTTGGATCACGTAGTAATGTGGTACCACACTGAAACAGACGATTAAACCTGGATTCGATCAATATCTTAGAGGATAACGAAAGCTAAGTGTGGGATTGGTCTGGGATTTGACCTCATCAGGCTCATACTTTCGCGTTTTTCACATACTTGTTGAACAGATCCTGGGTATTTTCTGGTTTGGATCCCGTAGTAGTGTGGTACCACACTGAAACAGTCCAACAAACCTGGTTTCGCTCAATATTTTAGAGGATAACGCATGTTAGGTCAAGGTTAGGTCTAAGATTTGCCCTCATCAGGCTCACATTTTCGAGTTTTTCACATACTTGTTGAACAGATCCTGGGTTTTTTCTGGTTTGGATCACGAAGTAGTGTGGTACCACACTGAAACAGTCCATTAAACCTGGTTTCGCTCAATATTTTAGAGGACAACGCAAGTTAGGTCTAGGTAAGGCCTGAGATTTTCATTGATCAGACTCATACTTTCGCGTTTTTCACATACTTGTTGAACGGATCCTGGGTTTTTTCTGGTTGGGGTCACGTAGTAATGCGGGACCACACTGAAACAGTCAATTAAACCTGGTTTCGACCAATATTTTAGAGAATAATTCATGTTAGGTCTAGGTTAGGTCTGGGATTTGCTCTCATCTGGCTCATACTTTCGCACACTTCACATACTTGTTGAACGGATCCTGGGTTTTTTCTGGTTTGGATCACGTAGTAGTGTGGTACCACACTGAAACAGTCCATTAAACCTGGTTTCGCTCAATATTTTAGAGGATAACGCATGTAAGGTCTAGGTTAGCCCTGGGATTTTCACTCATCAGACTGATACTTTCGCACACTTCACATACTTGTCGAACGGATCCTGGGTTTTTTCTGGTTTGGATCCCGTAGAAGTGTGGTACCACACTGAAACAGTCCATCAAACCTGGTTTCGCTCAATATTTTAGAGGATAACGCATGTTAGGTGAAGGTTATGTCTAAGATTTGCCCTCATCAGGCTCACAGTTTCGAGTTTTTCACATACTTGTTGAACGGATCCTGGGTTTTTTCTGGTTTGGATCACATAGTAATGTGGTACCACACTGAAACAGTCGATTAAACCTGGTTTCGATCAATATTTTAAAGAATAATTCATGTTTGGTCTAGGTTAGGTCTGGGATTTGCTCTCATCAGGCTCATTCTTTCGCATATTTCTCATACTTCATGGCAAGATCCTGGGCTGTTTCTGGATTGTATCACGTAGTAATGTGGTACCACGCTGAAACAGTCAATTGAACCTGGTTTCGATCAATATTTTAGAGGATAACGCAAGTTAGGTCTGGCATAGGTCTGGAATTCGCCCTCATCAGGCTCATACTTTCGCGTTTTTCACATACTTGTTGAACAGATCCTGGGTTTTTTCTGGTTTGTATCACGTTGTAGTGTGGTACCACACTGAAACAGTCCATTAAACCTGGTTTGGATCAATATTTTAGAGGATAACGCATGTTAGGTCTAGGTTAGCCCTGGGATTTTCACTTATCAGACTCATACTTTCGCATTCTTCTCATACTTGTTGAACTGATCCTGGGTTTTTTCTGGTTTGGATCACGTCGTAATGTGGCACCACACTGAAACAGTCGATTAAACATGGTTTCGATCAATATTTTAGAGGATAACGCAAGTTAAGTCTGGGATTGTTCTGGGATTTGACCTCATCAGACTCATACTTTCGCACACTTCACATACTCGTTGAACAGATCCTGGGTTACTTTCTGGTTTGGATCACATAGTAATGTGGTACCACACTGAAACAGTCGATTAAACCAGGTTTCGATCATTATTTTTGAGGATAACGCATGTTAGGTCTAGGTTAGGCCTGGGATTTTCACTCATCAGACTCATACTTTCGCATTCTTCACATACTTGTGGAACGGATCCTGGGTTTTTTCTGGTTTGGATCACGTAGTAATGTGGTACCACACTGAAACAGTCGATTAAACCTGGTTTCGATCAATATTTTAGAGCATAACGCAAGTTAAGTCTGGGATTGGTCTGGGATTTGACCTCATCAGACTCATACCTTCGCATTCTTCACATACTTGTTGAACGGATCCTGGGTTTTTTCTGGTTTGGTTCACGTAGTAATGTGGGTCTACACTGAAACAATCAATTAAACCTGGTCTTGATAAATATTTTAGAGGATAACGCATGTTAGGTTTGGGTTAGGTCTAGGATTTGCCCTCAGCTGGCTCATACTTTCGCATATCTCTCATACTTCATGGCTAGATCCTGGGCTGTTTCTGGATTGTATCACGTAGTAATGTGGTACCACGCTGAAACAGTCAATTAAACCTGGTTTCGATCAATATTTTAGAGGATAACGCAAGTTAGGTCTGGCATAGGTCTGGGATTCGCCCTCATCAGGCTCATACTTTCGCATATTTCTCATACTTCATGGCTAGATCCTGGGCTATTTCTGGATTGGATCACGTAGTAAAGTGGTACCACACTGAAACATTCAATGAAACCTGGTCTTGATAAATATTTTAGAGGATAACGCATGTACCAGGTCTGGGATAGGTCTGGGATTAGCCCTCATCAGACTCATACTTTCGCACACTTCACATACTCGTTGACGAGATCCTGGGTTTTTTTCTAGTTTGGATCACGTAGTAATGTGGTACCACACTGAAACAGTCGATTAAACCTGGTTTCGATCAATATTTTAGAGGATAACGCACGTTAGGTCAAGGTTAGGTCTAAGATTTGCCCTCAACAGGCTCACTGTTTCGCGTTTTTCACATACTTGTCGAACAGATCCTGGGTTTTTTTCTGATTTGGGTCACGTAGTAATGTGGTAGCACACTGAAACATTCAATTAAACCTGGTCTTGATAAATATTTTAGAGGATAACGCATGTTAGGTCTGGGATAGGTCTGGGATTAGCCCTCATCAGACTCATACTTTCGCACACTTCACATACTCGTTGACGAGATCCTGGATTTTTTTCTAGTTTGGATCACGTAGTAATGTGGTACCACACTGAAACAGTCGATTAAACCTGGTTTCGATCAATATTTTTGAGGATAACGCATGTTAGGTCTGGGATAGGTCTGGGATTAGCCCTCATCAGACTCATACTTTCGCTTTCTTCACATACTTGTTGAACGGATCCTGGGCCTTTTCTGGATTGCATCACGTAGTAATGTAGTACCACACTGAAACAGTCAATGAAACCTGGTTTCCATCAATATTATAGAGGACAACGCAAGTTAGGTCTAGGTAAGGCCTGAGATTTTCACTGATCAGACTCATACATTCGCATTCTTCACATACTTGTTGAACGGATCCTGGGTTTCTTCTGGTTTGGATCACGTAGTAATGTGGTACCACACTGAACATTCAATTAAACCTGGTCTTGATAAATATTTTAGAGGATAACGCATGTTAGGTCTGGGTTACGTCTAGGATTTGCCCTCATCAGGCTCATACTTACGCATATTTCTCATACTTCATGGCTACATCCTGGGCTGTTGCTGCATTGTATCACGTAGTAATGTGCTACCACGCTGAAACAGTCAATTAAACCTGGTTTCGATCAATATTTTAGAGGATAACGCAAGTTAGGTCTGGGATAGGTCTAGGATTTGCCCTCATCAGGCTCTTACTATCGCATATTTCTCATACTTCATGGCTAGATCCTGGGCTATTTCTGGATTGGATCACGTAGTAAAGTGGTACCACACTGAAACGCTCAATGAAACCTGGTCTGGATAAATATTTTAGAGGATAACGCATCTTAGGTCTGGGTTAGGTCTAAGATTTGCCCTCATCAGCCTCACAGTTTCGCGTTTTTCACATACTTGTTGAACAGATCCTGGGTTTTTTCTGGTGTGGATCACGTAGTAATGTGGTACCACACTAAAACAGTCAATTAAACCTGGTTTCGATCAATATTTTGGAGGATAACGCAAGTTAGGTCTGGGATAGGTCTGGGATTTGCTCTCATCAGGCTCATTCTTTCGCATATTTCTTATACTTGATGGCTAGATCCTGAGCTTTTCCTGGATTGCATCACGTAGTAATGAAGTACAACACTGAAACAGTCAATTAAACCTGGTTTCCATCAATACTTTAGAGGACAACGCAAGTTATGTCTGGGATAGGTCTGGGATTTGCCCTCATCAGACTCAAACTTCCGCATTCTTCACATACTTGTTGAACAGATCCTGGGTTTTTTCTGGTTTGGATCACGTAGTAATGTGGGACCACACTGAAACAGTCAATTAAACCTGGTCTCGATAAATATTTTAGGGGAATACGCATGTTAGGTCTGGGTCAGGTCTAGAATTTGCCCTCATCATGCTCATACTTTCGCATCTTTCTCATACATCATGGCTAGATCCTGGGCTATTTCTGGATTGTATCACGTAGTAATGTGGTACCACGCTGAAACAGTCGATTAAACCTGGTTTCGATCAATATTTTAGAGGATAACGCAGGTTAGGTCTGGGATAGGTCTGGGATTTGACCTCATCAGACTCATACTTTCGCACACTTCACATACTTGTTGAACAGATCCTGGGTTTTTTCTGGTTTGGATCCCGCAGTAGTGTGGCACCACACTGAAACAGCCCATTAAACCTGGTTTCGCTCAATATTATAGAGGATAACGCATGTTAGGTCTAGGTCAGGCCTGGGATTTTCACTCATCAGACTCATACTTTCGCATTCTGCACATACTTGTTGAACGGATGCTGGGTTTTTTCTGGTTTGGATCACGTAGTAATGTGGGTCCACACTGAAACAATCAATTAAACCTGGTCTTGATAAATATTTTAGAGGATAACGCATGTTAGGTCTGGGATAGGTATGGGATTTGCCCTCATCAGACTCATACTTTCGCACACTTCACATACTCGTTGACCAGATCCTGGGTTATTTTCTGGTTTGGATCACATAGTAATGTGGTACCACACTGAAACAGTCGATTAAACCAGGTTTCGATCAATATTTTTGAGGATAACGCATGTTAGGTCTAGGTTACGCCTGGGATTTTCACTCATCAGACTCATAGTTTCGCATTCTTCACATACTTGTTGAACGGATCCTGGGTTTTTTCTGGTTTGGATCACGTTGTAATGTGGGACCACACTGAAACGATCAATTAAACCTGGTCTTGATAAATATTTTAGAGGATAACGCATGTTAGGCTTGGGTTAGGTCTAGGATTTGCCCTCAGCAGGCTCATACTTTCGCATATCTCTCATACTTCATGGCTAGATCCTGGGCTGTTTCTGGATTGTATCACGTAGTACTGTGGTACCACGCTAAAACAGTCAATTAAACCTGGTTTCGATCAATATTTTAGAGGATAACGCAAGTTAGGTCTAGCATAGGTCTGGGATTCGCCCTCATCAGACTCATACTTTCGCACACTTCACATACTCGTTGACGAGATCCTGGGTTTTTTTCTAGTTTGGATCACGTAGTAATGTGGTACCACACTGAAACAGTCGATTAAACCTGGTTTCGATCAATATTTTAGAGGATAACGCACGTTAGGTCAAGGTTAGGTCTAAGATTTGCCCTCAACAGGCTCACTGTTTCGCGTTTTTCACATACTTGTCGAACAGATCCTGGGTTTTTTCTGATTTGGGTCACGTAGTAATGTGGTAGCACACTGAAACATTCAATTAAACCTGGTCTTGATAAATATTTTAGAGGATAACGCATGTTAGGTCTGGGATAGGTCTGGGATTAGCCCTCATCAGACTCATACTTTCGCACACTTCACATACTCGTTGACGAGATCCTGGATTTTTTTCTAGTTTGGATCACGTAGTAATGTGGTACCACACTGAAACAGTCGATTAAACCTGGTTTCGATCAATATTTTTGAGGATAACGCATGTTAGGTCTGGGATAGGTCTGGGATTAGCCCTCATCAGACTCATACTTTCGCTTTCTTCACATACTTGTTGAACGGATCCTGGGCCTTTTCTGGATTGCATCACGTAGTAATGTAGTACCACACTGAAACAGTCAATGAAACCTGGTTTCCATCAATATTATAGAGGACAACGCAAGTTAGGTCTAGGTAAGGCCTGAGATTTTCACTGATCAGACTCATACATTCGCATTCTTCACATACTTGTTGAACGGATCCTGGGTTTTTTCTGGTTTGGATCACGTTGTAATGTGGGACCACACTGAAACGATCAATTAAACCTGGTCTTGATAAATATTTTAGAGGATAACGCATGTTAGGCTTGGGTTAGGTCTAGGATTTGCCCTCAGCAGGCTCATACTTTCGCATATCTCTCATACTTCATGGCTAGATCCTGGGCTGTTTCTGGATTGTATCACGTAGTACTGTGGTACCACGCTAAAACAGTCAATTAAACCTGGTTTCGATCAATATTTTAGAAGATAACCCATGTTAGGTCTAGGTTAGGCCTGGGATTTTCACTCATCAGACTCATACTTTCGCATTCTTCACATACTTGTTGAACGGATCCTGGGTTTTTTCTGGTTTGGATCACGTAGTAATGTGGGACCACACTGAAACAGTCAATTAAACCTGGTTTCGATCAATATTTTAAAGAATAATTCATGTTAGGTCTAGGTTAGGTCTGGGATTTGCTCTCATCGGGCTCATTCTTTCGCATATTTCTCATACATGTTGAACAGATCCTGGGTTTTTTCTGGTTTGGATCACGTAGTAATGTGGTACCACACTGAAACAGTCGATTAAACCAGGTTTCGATCAATATTTTAGAGTATAACGCATGTTAGGTCTAGGTTAGGCCTGGGATTTTCACTCATCAGAATCATACTTTCGCATTCTTCACATACTTGTTGAACGGATCCTGGGTTTTTTTTGGATTGGATCACGTAGTAATGTGGTACCACACTGAAACATTCAATGAAAACTGGTCTGGATAAATATTTTAGAGGATAACGCAAGTTAGGTCTGGCATAGGTCTGGGATTCGCCCTCATCAGGCTCATACTTTCGCGCTTTTCACATACTTGTTGAACAGATCCTGGGTTTTTTCTGGTTTGGATCACGTAGTAATGTGGTACCACACTGAAACAGTCCATTAAACCTGGTTTCGATGAATATTTTAGAGGACAGCGCAAGTTAGGTCTGGGATAGGTCTGGGATAGGTCTGGGATTAGCCCTCATCAGACTCATACTTTCGCTTTCTTCACATACTCGTTGAACAGATCCTGTGTTATTTTCTGGTTTGGATCACATAGTAATGTGGTACCACACTGAAACAGTCCATTAAACCTGGTTTCGATCAATATTTTAGAGAATAATTCATGTTCAGTCTAGGTTAGGACCGGGATTTTCACTCATCAGACTCATACTTTCGCATTCTTCACATACTTGTTGAACGGATCCTGGGGTTTTTCTGGTCTGGTTCACGTAGTAATGTGGTACCACACTGAAACATTCAATTAAACCTGGTCTTGATAAATATTTTAGAGGATAACGCATGTTAGGTCTGGGTCAGGTCTAGAATTTGCCCTCATCCTGCTCATACTTTCGCATCTTTCTCATACATCATGGCTAGATCCTGGGCTATTTCTGGATTGTATCACGTAGTATTGTGGTACCACGCTGAAACAGTCAATTAAACCTGGTTTCGATCAATATTTTAGAGGATAACGCAAGTTAGGTCTGGCATAGGTCTGGGATTCGCCCTCTTCAGGCTCATACTTTCGCATATTTTTCATACTTCATGGCTAGATCCTAGGCTACTTCTGGTTTGGATCACGTAGTAATGTGTTACCACACTGAAACAGCAAAGTAAACCTGGTTTCGATCAATATTTTAGAGGATAACGCAAGTTAGGTCTGGGATAAGTCTGGGATACGCCCTCATCAGGCTCATACTTTCGCGTTTTTCACATACTTGTTGAACAGATCTCGGTTTTTTCTGGTTTGGATCACGTAGTAATGTGTTACCACACTGAAACAATCCATTAAACCTGGTTTCGATCAATATTCTAGAGAATAATTCGTGTTAGGTCTAGGTTAGCTCTGGGATTTGCCCTCATCAGGATCACACTTTTGCAGTTTTAACATACATGTTGAACAGATCCCTGGATTTCTCTGGTTTGGATCACGTAGTAATGTGTTGCCACACTGAAGCAGTTAATTAAACCTGGTTTTGATCAACATTTTAGAGGATAACACTTGTTAGGTCTGGGTTAGGTCCAGGTTTTGCCCTCATCAGTCTCATACATTCGCATTCTTCACATACTTGTTGAACAGATCCTGGGTTTTTTCTGGTTTGGATCACGTAGTAATGTGGTACCACACTGAAACAGTCGATTAATCCCGGTTTCAATCAATATCTTAGAGGATAACACATGTTTGGTCTAGGTTAGGCCGGCGATTTGCCCTCATCAGGCTCATACCTGCGCATTTTTCACATACTTGTTGAACAGATCCCTGGATTTTGCTGGTTTGGATCACGTCGTAATGTGGTACCACACTGAAACAGTCAATTAAACCTGGTTTCCATCAACATTTTAGAGGATAACATATGTTAGGTCTGGGTTAGGTCCAGGTTTTGCCCTCATCAGTCTCATACATTCGCATTCTTCACATACTTCTTGAACAGATCCTGGGCTTTTTCTGGTTTGGATCACATAGTAATGTGGTACCACACTGAAACAGTCAATTAAACCTGGTATCGATCAATATTTTATAGGACAACGCAAGTTAGGTCTGGGATAGGTCCGGGATTTGCCCTCATCAGGCTCATATTTTCGCGTTTTTCACATACTTGTTGCACAGACCCCTGGCTTTTTCTGTTTTGGATCACGTAGTAATGTGGTACCACACTGAAACAGTCGATAAATCCTGGTTTCGATCAATATCTTAGAGGTTAACGCATGTTAGGTCTAGGTTAGGCCTGGGATTTGCCCTCATCACGGTCATACTTTCGCTGTTTTAACATACATATTGACCTGAGCGAGGGTTTTTTCTGCTTTGGATCACGTAGCAAAGTGGTACCACACTGAAGCAGTCCATTAAACCTGGTTTCGATCAATATTTTAGAGGATAACGCAAGTTAGGTCTTGGATAGGTCTGGGATCTGCCCTCATCAGGCTCATACCTTCGCATTTTTCACATACCTGTTGAACAGATCCTGGGTTTTTCTGGTTTGGATCACGTAGTAATGTGGCACCACACTGAAACAGTCCATTAAACCTGGTTTCGATCAATATTTTAGAGGATAACGCATGTTAGGTCTAGGTTAGGCCAGGGATTTGCCCTCATCGGGGTCATCCTTTCGCAGTTTTGACATACATGTTGACCTGAGCGAGGGTTTTTTCTGCTTTGGATCACGTAGCAAAGTGGTACCACACTGAAACAGTCCATTAAACCTGGTTTCGATCAATATTTTAGAGGATAACACAAGTTAGGTCTTGGATAGGTCTGGGATCTGCCCTCATCAGGCTCATACCTTCGCATTTTTCACATACTTGTTGAGCAGATCCTGGGATCTTTTCTGGATTGTATCACGTAGCAATGTTGTGTCACACTGAAACAGTCCGTTAAACCTGGTTTCGATCAATATTTTAGAGGATAACGCATGTTAGGTCTAGGTTAGGTCTGGGATTTGCACGCATCAGGCTCATACTTTCGCAGTTTTAACATACATGTCGACATGATCGAGGGTTTTTTCTGCTTTAGATCACGTAGTAATGTGGTAACACACTGAAACAGTCCATTAAACCTTGTTTCGATGAATATTTTAGAGAATAATTCATGTTAGGTCCAGGTTAGGCCTGGGATTTGCCCTCATCAGGGTCATACTTTCGCGTTTTTCACAAACTTGTTGAAGAGATCCTGGGCTTTTTCTGGATTGGATCACGTAGTAAAGTGGTACCACACTGAAAGAGTCAATTAAACCTGGTTTCGATCAATATTTTAGAGGATAACGCATGTTAGGTCTAGGTTAGGCCAGTGATTTGCCCACATCAGGGTCGCACTTTCACATTTTTCGCATACATGTTGGCTAGATCCTGGGCTATTTCTGGATTGTATCACGTAGCAATGTTGTGCCACACTGAAACAGTCCGTTAAACCTGGTTTCGATCAATATTTTAGAGGATAACGCATGTTAGGTCTGGGTTAGGCCTGGGATGTGCCCTCATCAGACTCATACTTTCGTATTCTTCACATACTTGTTGGCCAGATTCTGGGCTTTCACTGGTCTGGATCACGTAGTAATGTAGTACCACACTGAAGCAGTCCATTAAACCTGGTTTCGATCCATATTTTAGAGGATAACGCATGTTAGGTCTAGGTTAGGCCAGCGATTTGCCCACATCAGGGTCGTACTTACACATTTTTCGCATACATGTTGGCCAGATCCTGGGTTTTTTCTGGTTTGGATCACGTAGTAATGTGGTACAACACTGAAACAGTCGATTAAACCTGGTTTCGATCAACATTTTAGAGGATAACGCAAGTTAGGTCTGGGATAGGTCTGGGATTCGCCCTCATCAGGCTCATACTTTCGCATATTTCTCATACTTCATGGCTAGATCCTGGGCTATTTCTGGATTGGATCACGTAGTAATGTGGTACCACGCTGAAACAGTCGATTAAACCTGGTTTCGATCAATATTTTAGAGGATAACGCAAGTTAGGTCTGGGATAGGTCTGGGATTCGCCCTCATCAGGCTCATACTTTCGCATATTTCTCATACTTCATGGCTAGATCCTGGGTTTTTTCTGGTTTGGATCACGTGGTAATGTGGTACCACACTGAAACAGTCGATTAATCCCGGTGTCAATCAATATCTTACAGGATAACGCATGCTAGGTCTAGGTTAGGTCTGGGACTTGCTCTCATCAGGCCCATACTTTCGCATATTTCTCATTTTCGTTGGCCAGAACCTGGGCTTCCACTGGTTTGGATCACGTAGTAATTTGGTACCACAGTGAAGCAGTCAATTAAACCTCGTCTTGATAAATATTTTAGAGGATAACGCACGTTAGCTCTGGGTTAGGTCTAGGATTTGCCCCCATCGGGCTCAAACTTTCGCATATTACTCATACTTGTTGGCTAGATCCAGGGCTTTTTCTGGATTCGATCACGTATTAATGTGGTAACACACTGAAACTGTCAATTAAATCTGGTTTCCGTCAATATTTTAGAGGATAACACATGTTAGGTCTAGGTTAGGCCAGGGATTTGCCCACATCAGATTCATACTTTCCCATTCTTCACATACTTGTTGAACAGATCCTGGGTTTATTCTAGTTTGGATCACGTAGTAATGTGGTACCACACTGATACAGTCCATGAAACCTGGTTTCCATCAATATTTTAGAGGATAACGCATGTTAGGTCTCGGTTAGGACTAGGATTTGCCCTCATCTGGGTCATACTTTCGCATTTTATTCAAACTTGTTGGCCAGCTTCTGGGCTTTCACTGGTCTGGATCACGTAGTAATGTGGTACCACACTGAAACAGTCCATTAAACCTGGTTTCGAACAATATTTTAGACGATAACTCATGTTAGGTCTAGGTTAGGCCTGGGATTTGCCCTCATCAGACTCATACTTTCGCATTCTTCACATACTTGTTGAACAGATCCTGGGATTTTTCTGGTTTGGGTCAGGTAGTAATGTGGTACCACACTGAAACAGTCAATTAAACCTGGTTTCGATCAATATTTTAGAGGATAGCGCATGTTAGGTCTAGGATAGGTCTGGCATTTGCACTCGTCAGGGTCATACTTTCGCAGTTTTAACATACATGTTGACCTGATCGAGGGTTTTTTCTGCATTGGATCACGTCGTAAAGTGGTACCACACTGAAACAGTCAATTAAACCTGGTTTCGATCAATATTTTAAAGAATCGATCAATATGTTAGGTCTATGTTAGGTCTGGTATTTGCTCTCATCGGGCTCGTACTTTCGCATATTTCTCATACTTGATGGTCAGATTCTGGGCTTTTTCTGGTTTGGATCACGTAGCAAAGTGGTACCACACTAAAACTGTCGATTAAACCTGGTTTCGATCAATATTTTTGAGGATAACGCATGTTAGGTCTAGGTTAGACCTGGGATTTTCCCTCATCAGACTCATACTTTCGCATTCTTCACATACTTCTTGAACAGATCCGGGGTTTTTTTCTGGTTTGGATCACGTAGTAATGTGGTACCACACTGAAACTGTCGATTAAACCTGGTTTCGGTCAATATTTTATAGGATAACGCATGTTAGGTCTAGGTTAGGCCTGAGATTTTCCCTCATGAGACTCACACTTTCGCATTCTTCACATACTTGTTGAACAGATCCTGGGTTTTTTTCTGGTTTCTATCACATAGTAATGTGGTACCAGACTGAAACAGTCAACTAATCCAGGTATCGATCAATATTTTAGAGGATGACGCAAGTTATGTCTGGGATAGGTCTGGGATTTGCCCTCATCAGGCTCATACTTTCGCGTTTTCCACATACTTGTTGAAGAGATCCTGGGCTTTTTCTGGATTGGATCACGCAGTAATGTGGTACCACACTGAAACAGTCCATTAAACCTGGTTTCGATCAATATTGTAGAGGATAACGCAAGTAGGTCCGGGATAGGCCTGAGATTTTCCCTCATGAGACTCACACTTTCGCATTCTTCACATACTTGTTGAACAGATCCTGGGTTTTTTCTGGTTTGGATCACGTAGTAATGTGGTACCACACTGAAACAGTCGATTAATCCCGGTTTCAATCAATATCTTACAGGATAACGCATGCTAGGTCTAGGTTAGGTCTGGGATTTGCTCTCATCAGGCCCATACTTTCGCATATTTCTCATTTTCGTTGGCCAGAACCTGGGCTTACACTGGTTTGGATCACGTAGTAATGTGGTACCACAGTGAAGCAGTCAATTAAACCTGGTCTTGATAAATATTTTAGAGGATAACGCAAGTTAGGTCTGGGATAGGTCTGGGATTTGCCCTCATCAGGGTCATACTTTCGCATTTTTCACAGACTTGTTGAACAGATCCTGGGTTTTTTCTGGGTTGGATCACGCAGTAATGTGGTACCACACTGGAACAGTCCACTAAACCTGGTTTCGGTCAATATTTTTGAGGATAACGCATGTTAGGTCTAGGTTAGGTCTGGGATTTGCTCTCATGAGGCTCGTACTTTCGCATATTTCTCATACTTGATGGCCAGATTCTAGGCTTTTTCTGGTTTGGATCACGTAGTAACGTGGTACCACTCTGAAACAGTCAATTAAACCTGGTTTCGACCAATATTTTTGAGGATAACGCATGTTAGGTCTAGGTTAGGTCTGGGATTTGCTTTCGTCAGGCTCTTACTTTCGCATATTTCTCATTCTTGATGGCTAGATCCTGGATTTTTTCTGGATTGGATCACGTATTAATGTGGTACCACACTGAAACAGTCATTTAAACCTGGTTTCCATGAATATTTTAGACGACAACGCAAGTTAGGTCTGGGATAGGTCTGGGATTTGCCCTCATCAGGGTCATACTTTCGCATTTTTCACATACTTGTTGAACAGATCCTGGGTTTTTTCTGGGTTGGATCACGCAGTAATGTGGCTCCACACTGGAACAGTCCACTAAACCTGGTTTCGGTCAATATTTTTGAGGATAACGCATGTTAGGTCTAGGTTAGGTCTGGGATTTGCTCTCGTCAGGCTCATACCTTCGCATATTTCTCATTCTTGTTGGCCAGATCCCGGGCATCAACTGGTTTGGATCACGTAGTAATGTGATGCCACACTGAAACAGTCAATTAATCCTGGTCTTGATAAATATTCTAGAGGAAAACGCATGTTTGGTCTGGGTTAGGTCTAGGATTTGCCCTTATCAGGCTCATTCTTTCGCGTTTTTCACATACTTGTTGAACAGATCCTGGATTTTTTCTGGTTCGGATCACGTAGTAATGTGCTACCACACTGAAACAGTCGATTAAACCTGGTTTCGATCAATATTTTTGAGGATAACGCATGTTAGGTCTGGGTTAGGCCTGGGATTTTCACTCACCAGACTCATACTTTCGCATTCTTCACATACTTGTTGAACGGATCCTGGGTTTTTTCTGGTTTGGACCACGTAGTAAAGTGGTACCACTCAGAAACAGTCAATTAAACCTGGTTTCGGTCAATATTTTAGAGGATAACGCATGTTAGGTCTGGGTTAGGTCTAGGATTTGCCCTCATCAGGGTCATACTTTCGCATTCTTCACATACTTTTTGAACAGATCCTGGGTTTTTTCTGGTTTGGATAACGTAGTAATGTGGTACCACACTGAAAGAGTCGATTAAGCCTGGTTTCGATCAATATTTTAGAGGATAACGCATGTTAGGTCTAGGTTAGGCCAGTGATTTGCCCACATCAGGGTCGCACTTTCACATTTTTCGCATACATGTTGGCCAGATCCTGGGTTTTTTTCTGGTTTGGATCACGTAGTAATGTGGTACCACACTGAAACAGTCGATTTTCCTGGTTTCGATCAATTTTTGAGATGATAACGCTTGTTAGGTCTAGGTTAGGCCTGGGATTTGCCCCCATCAGATTCATACTTTCGCATTCTTCACATACTTGTTGAACAGATCCTGGGTTTATTCTAGTTTGGTTCACGTAGTAATGTGGTACCACACTGATACAGTCCATGAAACCTGGTTTCCATCAATATTTTAGAGGATAACGCATGTTAGGTCGCGGTTAGGTCTAGGATTTGCCCTCATCTGGGTCATACTTTCGCATGTTACTCAATCTTGTTGGCCAGATTCTGGGCTTTCACTGGTCTGGATCACGTTGTAATGTGGTACCACACTGAAACAGTCCATTAAACCTGGTTTCGATCAATATTTTAGACGATATCTCATGTTAGGTCTAGGTTAGGCCTGGGATGTGCCCTCATCAGACTCATACTTTCGTATTCTTCACATACTTGTTGGCCAGATTCTGGGCTTTCACTGGTCTGGATCACGTAGTAATGTAGTACCACACTGAAGCAGTCCATTAAACCTGGTTTCGATCCATATTTTAGAGGATAACGCATGTTAGGTTTAGGTTAGGCCAGCGATTTGCCCACATCAGGGTCGTACTTACACATTTTTCGCATACATGTTGGCCAGATCCTGGGTTTTTTTCTGGTTTGGATCACGTAGTAATGTGGTACCACACTGAAACAGTCGATTAAACCTGGTTTCGATCAACATTTTAGAGATGATAACGCATGTTAGGTCTTGGTTAGGTCTAGGATTTGCCCTCATCTGGGTCATACTTTCGCATGTTACTCAAACTTGTTGGCCAGATTCTGGGCTTTCACTGGTCTGGATCACGTAGTAATGTAGTACCACACTGAAACAGTCCATTAAACCTGGTTTCGATCCATATTTTAGAGGATGACGCATGTTAGGTCTAGGTTAGGCCAGGGATTTGCCCACATCAGGGTCGTACTTACACATTTTTCGCATACATGTTGGCCAGATCCTGGGTTTTTTCTGGTTTGGATCACGTAGTAATGTGGTACCTCACTGAAACAGTCGATTAAACCTGGTTTCGATCAACATTTTAGAGGATAACGCAAGTTAGGTCTGGGATAGGTCTGGGATTCGCCCTCATCAGGCTCATACTTTCGCATATTTCTCATACTTCATGGCTAGATCCTGGGTTTTTTCTGGTTTGGATCACGTGGTAATGTGGTACCACACTGAAACAGTCGATTAATCCCGGTGTCAATCAATATCTTACAGGATAACGCATGCTAGGTCTAGGTTAGGTCTGGGACTTGCTCTCATCAGGCCCATACTTTCGCATATTTCTCATTTTCGTTGGCCAGAACCTGGGCTTCCACTGGTTTGGATCACGTAGTAATTTGGTACCACAGTGAAGCAGTCAATTAAACCTCGTCTTGATAAATATTTTAGAGGATAACGCACGTTAGCTCTGGGTTAGGTCTAGGATTTGCCCCCATCGGGCTCAAACTTTCGCATATTACTCATACTTGTTGGCTAGATCCTGGGCTTTTTCTGGATTCGATCACGTATTAATGTGGTAACACACTGAAACTGTCAATTAAATCTGGTTTCCGTCAATATTTTAGAGGATAACACATGTTAGGTCTAGGTTAGGCCAGGGATTTGCCCACATCAGATTCATACTTTCCCATTCTTCACACACTTGTTGAACAGATCCTGGGTTTATTCTAGTTTGGATCACGTAGTAATGTGGTACCACACTGATACAGTCCATGAAACCTGGTTTCCATCAATATTTTAGAGGATAACGCATGTTAGGTCTCGGTTAGGACTAGGATTTGCCCTCATCTGGGTCATACTTTCGCATTTTATTCAAACTTGTTGGCCAGCTTCTGGGCTTTCACTGGTCTGGATCACGTAGTAATGTGGTACCACACTGAAACAGTCCATTAAACCTGGTTTCGAACAATATTTTAGACGATAACTCATGTTAGGTCTAGGTTAGGCCTGGGATTTGCCCTCATCAGACTCATACTTTCGCATTCTTCACATACTTGTTGAACAGATCCTGGGATTTTTCTGGTTTGGGTCAGGTAGTAATGTGGTACCACACTGAAACAGTCAATTAAACCTGGTTTCGATCAATATTTTAGAGGATAACGCATGTTAGGTCTAGGATAGGTCTGGCATTTGCCCTCGTCAGGGTCATACTTTCGCAGTTTTAACATACATGTTGACCTGATCGAGGGTTTTTTCTGCATTGGATCACGTCGTAAAGTGGTACCACACTGAAACAGTCAATTAAACCTGGTTTCGATCAATATTATATAGGATAACGCAAGTTAGGTCTGGGATAGGTCTGGGATATGCACTCATCAGGGTCATCTTTTCGCGTTTTTCACATACTTGTTGAACAGATCCCTGGCTTTTTCTGGTTTGGATCACGTACTAATGCGGTACCACACTGAAACAGTCAATTAAACCTGGTTTCGATCAATATTTTAGAGGATAACGCATGTTAGGTCTGGGATAGGTCTGGGATTTGCACTCATCAGGGTCATATTCTCGCGTTTTTCACATACTTGTTGAACAGATCCTGGGATTTTTTCTGGTTTGGATCACGTAGTAATGTGGTACCACACTGAAACAGTCAATTAAACCTAGTTTCGATCAATATTTTAGAGGATAACGCATGTTAGGTCTAGGTTAGGTCTGGGATTTGCTCTCATCAGGCTCGTACTTTCGCATATTTCTCATACCTGATGGCCAGATCCTGGGCTTTTTCTGGTTTGGATCACGTAGTAATGTGGTACCACACTGAAACAGTCCATTAAACCTGGTTTCGATCAATATTTTATAGGATAACGCAAGCTAGGTCTGGGACAGGTCTGGGATATGCACACATCAGGGTCATATTTTCGCGTTTTTCACATACTTGTTACACAGATCCCTGGCTGTTTCTGGTTTGGATCACGTACTAATCTGGTACCACACTGAAACAGTCCATTAACCCTGGTTTCGATCAATATTTTAGAGAATAATTCATGTTAGGTCTAGGTTAGGTCTGGTATTTGCTCTCATCGGGCTCGTACTTTCGCATATTTCTCATACTTGATGGTCAGATTCTAGGCTTTTTCTGGTTTGGATCACGTAGTAATGTGGTACCACACTGAAACAGTCCATTAAACCTGGTTTCGTACAATATTTTAGAGGATAACGCATGTCATGTCTGGGATAGGCCTGGGATTTGCCACATCAGACTCATACTTTCGCATTCTTCACTTACTTGTTGAACAGATCCTGGGTTTTATTCTGGTTTGGATCACGTAGTAATGTGGTACCACACTGAAACACTCGATTAAACCTGGTTTCGACAATATTCTTGAGGATAACGCATGTTAGGTCTAGGTTCGGCCTGAGATTTTCCCTCATCAGACTCATACTTTCGCATTCTTCACATATTTGTTGAACAGATCCTGGGTTTTTTCTGGTTTGGATCACGTAGTAATGTGGTACCAGCCTGAAACAGTCGATTAATCCCGGTTTCAATCAATATCTTAGAGGATAACGCATGTTAGGTCTAGGTGATGTCTGGGATTTGCTCTCATCAGGATCATACTTTCGCATTCTTCACATACTTGTTGAACAGATCGTGGGTTTTTTCTGGGTTGGATCACGCAGTAATGTGGTACCACACTGGAACAGTCCACTAAACCTGGTTTCGGTCAATATTTTTGAGGATAACGCATGTTAGGTCTAGGTTAGGTCTGGGATTTGCTCTCATGAGGCTCGTACTTTCGCATATTTCTCATACTTGATGGCCAGATTCTAGGCTTTTTCTGGTTTGGATCACGTAGTAACGTGGTACCACTCTGAAACAGTCAATTAAACCTGGTTTCGACCAATATTTTTGAGGATAACGCATGTTAGGTCTAGGTTAGGTCTGGGATTTGCTTTCGTCAGGCTCTTACTTTCGCATATTTCTCATTCTTGATGGCTAGATCCTGGATTTTTTCTGGATTGGATCACGTATTAATGTGGTACCACACTGAAACAGTCATTTAAACCTGGTTTCCATGAATATTTTAGACGACAACGCAAGTTAGGTCTGGGATAGGTCTGGGATTTGCCCTCATCAGGGTCATACTTTCGCATTTTTCACATACTTGTTGAACAGATCCTGGGTTTTTTCTGGGTTGGATCACGCAGTAATGTGGCTCCACACTGGAACAGTCCACTAAACCTGGTTTCGGTCAATATTTTTGAGGATAACGCATGTTAGGTCTAGGTTAGGTCTGGGATTTGCTCTCGTCAGGCTCATACCTTCGCATATTTCTCATTCTTGTTGGCCAGATCCTGGGCATCAACTGGTTTGGATCACGTAGTAATGTGATGCCACACTGAAACAGTCAATTAATCCTGGTCTTGATAAATATTCTAGAGGAAAACGCATGTTTGGTCTGGGTTAGGTCTAGGATTTGCCCTTATCAGGCTCATTCTTTCGCGTTTTTCACATACTTGTTGAACAGATCCTGGATTTTTTCTGGTTCGGATCACGTAGTAATGTGCTACCACACTGAAACAGTCGATTAAACCTGGTTTCGATCAATATTTTTGAGGATAACGCATGTTAGGTCTGGGTTAGGCCTGGGATTTTCACTCACCAGACTCATACTTTCGCATTCTTCACATACTTGTTGAACGGATCCTGGGTTTTTTCTGGTTTGGACCACGTAGTAAAGTGGTACCACTCAGAAACAGTCAATTAAACCTGGTTTCGGTCAATATTTTAGAGGATAACGCATGTTAGGTCTGGGTTAGGTCTAGGATTTGCCCTCATCAGGGTCATACTTTCGCATTCTTCAAATACTTTTTGAACAGATCCTGGGTTTTTTCTGGTTTGGATAACGTAGTAATGTGGTACCACACTGAAAGAGTCGATTAAGCCTGGTTTCGATCAATATTTTAGAGGATAACGCATGTTAGGTCTAGGTTAGGCCAGTGATTTGCCCACATCAGGGTCGCACTTTCACATTTTTCGCATACATGTTGGCCAGATCCTGGGTTTTTTTCTGGTTTGGATCACGTAGTAATGTGGTACCACACTGAAACAGTCGATTTTCCTGGTTTCGATCAATTTTTGAGATGATAACGCTTGTTAGGTCTAGGTTAGGCCTGGGATTTGCCCCCATCAGATTCATACTTTCGCATTCTTCACATACTTGTTGAACAGATCCTGGGTTTATTCTAGTTTGGTTCACGTAGTAATGTGGTACCACACTGATACAGTCCATGAAACCTGGTTTCCATCAATATTTTAGAGGATAACGCATGTTAGGTCGCGGTTAGGTCTAGGATTTGCCCTCATCTGGGTCATACTTTCGCATGTTACTCAATCTTGTTGGCCAGATTCTGGGCTTTCACTGGTCTGGATCACGTTGTAATGTGGTACCACACTGAAACAGTCCATTAAACCTGGTTTCGATCAATATTTTAGACGATATCTCATGTTAGGTCTAGGTTAGGCCTGGGATGTGCCCTCATCAGACTCATACTTTCGTATTCTTCACATACTTGTTGGCCAGATTCTGGGCTTTCACTGGTCTGGATCACGTAGTAATGTAGTACCACACTGAAGCAGTCCATTAAACCTGGTTTCGATCCATATTTTAGAGGATAACGCATGTTAGGTTTAGGTTAGGCCAGCGATTTGCCCACATCAGGGTCGTACTTACACATTTTTCGCATACATGTTGGCCAGATCCTGGGCTTTTTCTGGTTTGGATCACGTAGTAATGTGGTACCACACTGAAACAGTCGATTAAACCTGGTTTCGATCAACATTTTAGAGATGATAACGCATGTTAGGTCTTGGTTAGGTCTAGGATTTGCCCTCATCTGGGTCATACTTTCGCATGTTACTCAAACTTGTTGGCCAGATTCTGGGCTTTCACTGGTCTGGATCACGTAGTAATGTAGTACCACACTGAAACAGTCCATTAAACCTGGTTTCGATCCATATTTTAGAGGATGACGCATGTTAGGTCTAGGTTAGGCCAGGGATTTGCCCACATCAGGGTCGTACTTACACATTTTTCGCATACATGTTGGCCAGATCCTGGGTTTTTTCTGGTTTGGATCACGTAGTAATGTGGTACCTCACTGAAACAGTCGATTAAACCTGGTTTCGATCAACATTTTAGAGGATAACGCAAGTTAGGTCTGGGAAAGGTCTGGGATTCGCCCTCATCAGGCTCATACTTTCGCATATTTCTCATACTTCATGGCTAGATCCTGGGCTATTTCTGGATTGGATCACGTAGTAATGTGGTACCACGCTGAAACAGTCGATTAAACCTGGCTTCGATCAATATTTTAGAGGATAACGCAAGTTAGGTCTGGGATAGGTCTGGGATTCGCCCTCATCAGGCTCATACTTTCGCATATTTCTCATACTTCATGGCTAGATCCTGGGTTTTTTCTGGTTTGGATCACGTGGTAATGTGGTACCACACTGAAACAGTCGATTAATCCCGGTGTCAATCAATATCTTACAGGATAACGCATGCTAGGTCTAGGTTAGGTCTGGGACTTGCTCTCATCAGGCCCATACTTTCGCATATTTCTCATTTTCGTTGGCCAGAACCTGGGTTTCCACTGGTTTGGATCACGTAGTAATTTGGTACCACAGTGAAGCAGTCAATTAAACCTCGTCTTGATAAATATTTTAGAGGATAACGCACGTTAGCTCTGGGTTAGGTCTAGGATTTGCCCCCATCGGGCTCAAACTTTCGCATATTACTCATACTTGTTGGCTAGATCCTGGGCTTTTTCTGGATTCGATCACGTATTAATGTGGTAACACACTGAAACTGTCAATTAAATCTGGTTTCCGTCAATATTTTAGAGGATAACACATGTTAGGTCTAGGTTAGGCCAGGGATTTGCCCACATCAGATTCATACTTTCCCATTCTTCACACACTTGTTGAACAGATCCTGGGTTTATTCTAGTTTGGATCACGTAGTAATGTGGTACCACACTGATACAGTCCATGAAACCTGGTTTCCATCAATATTTTAGAGGATAACGCATGTTAGGTCTCGGTTAGGACTAGGATTTGCCCTCATCTGGGTCATACTTTCGCATTTTATTCAAACTTGTTGGCCAGCTTCTGGGCTTTCACTGGTCTGGATCACGTAGTAATGTGGTACCACACTGAAACAGTCCATTAAACCTAGTTTCGAACAATATTTTAGACGATAACTCATGTTAGGTCTAGGTTAGGCCTGGGATTTGCCCTCATCAGACTCATACTTTCGCATTCTTCACATACTTGTTGAACAGATCCTGGGATTTTTCTGGTTTGGGTCAGGTAGTAATGTGGTACCACACTGAAACAGTCAATTAAACCTGGTTTCGATCAATATTTTAGAGGATAACGCATGTTAGGTCTAGGATAGGTCTGGCATTTGCCCTCGTCAGGGTCATACTTTCGCAGTTTTAACATACATGTTGACCTGATCGAGGGTTTTTTCTGCATTGGATCACGTCGTAAAGTGGTACCACACTGAAACAGTCAATTAAACCTGGTTTCGATCAATATTATATAGGATAACGCAAGTTAGGTCTGGGATAGGTCTGGGATATGCACTCATCAGGGTCATCTTTTCGCGTTTTTCACATACTTGTTGAACAGATCCCTGGCTTTTTCTGGTTTGGATCACGTACTAATGCGGTACCACACTGAAACAGTCCATTAAACCTGGTTTCGATCAATATTTTAAAGAATCGATCAATATGTTAGGTCTATGTTAGGTCTGGTATTTGCTCTCATCGGGCTCGTACTTTCGCATATTTCTCATACTTGATGGTCAGATTCTGGGCTTTTTCTGGTTTGGATCACGTAGCAAAGTGGTACCACACTAAAACTGTCGATTAAACCTGGTTTCGATCAATATTTTTGAGGATAACGCATGTTAGGTCTAGGTTAGACCTGGGATTTTCCCTCATCAGACTCATACTTTCGCATTCTTCACATACTTGTTGAAGAAATCTTGGGCTTTTTCTGGATTGGATCACGTAGTAATGTGGTACCACACTGAACCAGTCCATTCCACCTGGTTTCGATCAATATTTTAGAGAATAATTCATGTTAGGTCTAGGTTAGGTCTGGGATTTGCTCTCATCTGACTCGTACTTTCGCATTCTTCACATACTTCTTGAACAGATCCGGGGTTTTTTTTCAGGTTTGGATCACGTAGTAATGTGGTACCACACTGAAACAGTCGATTAAACCTGGTTTCGATCAATATTTTAGAGGATAACGCATGTTAGGTCTAGGTTAGGCCTGAGATTTTCCCTCATGAGACTCACACTTTCGCATTCTTCACATACTTGTTGAACAGATCCTGGGTTTTTTTCTGGTTTCTATCACATAGTAATGTGGTACCACACTGAAACAGTCAACTAATCCAGGTATCGATCAATATTTTAGAGGATGACGCAAGTTATGTCTGGGATAGGTCTGGGATTTGCCCTCATCAGGCTCATACTTTCGCGTTTTCCACATACTTGTTGAAGAGATCCTGGGCTTTTTCTGGATTGGATCACGCAGTAATGTGGTACCACACTGAAACATTCAATTAAACCTGGTTTCGATCAATATTTTATAGGATAACGCAGGTTAGGTCTAGGTTAGGTCTGGGATTTGCTCTCATCAGGCTCGTACTTTCGCATATTTCTCATACCTGATGGCCAGATCCTGGGCTTTTTCTGGTTTGGATCACGTAGTAATGTGGTACCACACTGAAACAGTCCATTAAACCTGGTTTCGTACAATATTTTAGAGGATAACGCATGTCATGTCTGGGTTAGGCCTGGGATTTTCCCTCATCAGACTCATACTTTCGCATTCTTCACATACTTGTTGAACAGATCCTGGGTTTTTTCTGGTTTGGATCACGTAGTAATGTGGTACCACACTGAAACAGTCCATTAAACCTGGTTTCGATCAATATTTTATAGGATAACGCAAGTTAGGTCTGGGACAGGTCTGGGATATGCACACATCAGGGTCATATTTTCGCGTTTTTCACATACTTGTTACACAGATCCCTGGCTGTTTCTGGTTTGGATCACGTACTAATCTGGTACCACACTGAAACTGTCCATTAACCCTGGTTTCGATCAATATTTTAGAGAATAATTCATGTTAGGTCTAGGTTAGGTCTGGTATTTGCTCTCATCGGGCTCGTACTTTCGCATATTTCTCATACTTGATGGTCAGATTCTAGGCTTTTTCTGGTTTGGATCACGTAGTAATGTGGTACCACACTGAAACAGTCCATTAAACCTGGTTTCGTACAATATTTTAGAGGATAACGCATGTCATGTCTGGGTTAGGCCTGGGATTTGCCACATCAGACTCATACTTTCGCATTCTTCACTTACTTGTTGAACAGATCCTGGGTTTTATTCTGGTTTGGATCACGTAGTAATGTGGTACCACACTGAAACACTCGATTAAACCTGGTTTCGACAATATTCTTGAGGATAACGCATGTTAGGTCTAGGTTCGGCCTGAGATTTTCCCTCATCAGACTCATACTTTCGCATTCTTCACATATTTGTTGAACAGATCCTGGGTTTTTTCTGGTTTGGATCACGTAGTAATGTGGTACCAGCCTGAAACAGTCGATTAATCCCGGTTTCAATCAATATCTTAGAGGATAACGCATGTTAGGTCTAGGTGATGTCTAGGATTTGCCCTCATCCGGGTCATACTTTCGCATTCTTCACATACTTGTTGAACAGATCGTGGGTTTTTTCTGGTATGGATAACGTAGTAACGTGGTACCACACTGAAACAGTCGATTAAACCTGGTTTCGATCAATATTTTTGAGGATAACGCATGTTAGGTCTAGGTTAGGTCTGGGATTTGCTCTCGCCAGGCTCATACTTACGCATTTTTCACATACATGTTGAACAGATCCCTGGCTTTTTCTGGTTTCGAACACGTTGTAAAGTGTTACCACACTGAAACGGTCAATTAAACCTGGTTTCGATCAATATTTTTGAGGATAACGCATGTTAGGTCTAGGTTAGGTCTGGGATTTGCTCTCGTCAGGCTCTTACTTTCGCATATTTCTCATTCTTGATGGCTAGGTTCTTGGACTTTTTCTGGATTGGATCACGTAGTAATGTGGTACCACACTGAAACAGCCAATTAAACCTGGTCTTGATAAATATTTTAGAGGATAACGCACGTTATGTCTGTGTAAGTTCTGGGATTTGACCTCATCAGGCTCAGACTATCGCGTTTTTCACATACTTGTTGAACAGATCCTGGTTTTTTTCTGGTTTTGATCACGTAGTAATGTGGTACCACACTGAAACAGTCGATTAAACCTTGTTTCGATCAATATTTTATAGGATAACGCATGTTAGGTCTAGGTTAGGTCTGCGATTTGCCCTCATCAGGGTCATATTTTCGCGTTTTTCACATACTTGTTGATCAGATCCTGGGCTTCCACTGGTTTGGATCACGTTGTAATGTGGTATCGCACTGAAACAGTCCATTAAACCTGGTTTCGATCAATATTTTATAGGATAACGCAAGTTAGGTCTGGGATAGGTCTGGGATCTGACCTCATCAGACTCATACTTTCGCTTTTTTCGCATACTTCTTGAACAGATCCAGGGTTTTTTCTGATTTCGATCACGTAGTAATGTGGTACCACACTGAAACAGTCCATTAAACCTGGTTTCGATCAATATTTTAGAGGATAACACATGTTAGGTCTAGGTTAGGCCTGGGATTTGCCCTCATCAGACTCATACTTTCGCATTCTTCACATACTTGTTGAACAGATCCTGGGTTTTTTCTGGTTTGGATCTCGTAGTAATGTGGTACCACACTGAAACATTCAATTAAACTTGGTCTTGATAAATATTTTAGAGGATAACGCATGTTAGGTCTGGGTTAGGTCTAGTATTTGCCCTCATCAGGCTCATTCTTTTGCATATTTCTCATACTTGTTGGCTAGATCCTGGGCTTTTCTAGATTGGATCACGTAGTAATGTCGTACCACACAGAAACCGTCAATTAAACCTGGTTTCCGTCAATATTTTAGCGGATAACACATGTTAGGTCTAGGATTTGCCCTCATCAGTCTCATACTTTCACATTCTTCACATACTTCTTGAACAGATCCTATGTTTTTTCTAGTTTCGATCACGTAGTAGTGTGGTACCACACTGAAACAGTCAATTAAACCTGGTTTCGATCAATATTTTATAGGATAACGCAAGTAAGGTCTGGGATAGGTCTGGGATTTGCCCTCATCAGGGTCATACTTTCGCATTTTTCACATACTTGTTGAACAGATCCTGGGTTTTTTCTGGTTCGGATCACGTAGTAATGTGGTACCACACTGAAACATTCAATTAAACCTGGTCTTGATAAATATTTTAGAGGATAACGCTTGTTAGGTCTGGGTTAGTTCTGGGATGTGCCATCACCGGGCTCATACTTTCGCATACTTCTCATTCTCGTTGGCCAGATCCTTTTATTCCACTGGTTTGCATCACGTAGTAATGTGATGCCACACTGAAACAGTCAATTAATCCTGGTCTTGATAAATATTTTAGAGGATAACGCAAGTTATGTCTGGGTAAGTTCTGGGATTTGCCCTCATCAGGCTCAGACTTTCGCGTTTTTCGCATACTTGTTGAACAGATCCTGGGTTTTGTCTGGTTCGGATCACGTAGTAATATGGTACCACACTGAAACAGTCGATTAAACCTGGTTTCGATCAATATTTTAGAGAATAATTCATGTTAGGTCTGGGTTAGGTCTGAGATTTGCTCTCATGAGGCTCGTACTTTCGCATATTTCTCATTCTTGATGGCTAGATCCTGGACTTTTTCTGGATTGGATCACGTAGTAATGAGGTACCACCCTGAAACAGTCATTTAAACCTGGTTTCCATGAATATTTTAGATGACAACGCAAGTTAGGTCTGGGATAGGTCCGGGATTTGCCCTCGTCAGGCTCAGACTATCGCGTTTTTCACATACTTGTTGAACAGATCCTGGTTTTTTTCTGGTTCTGATCACGTAGTAATGTGGTACCACACTGAAACAGTCGATTAAACCTTGTTTCGATCAATATTTTATAGGATAACGCAAGTTAGGTCTGCGACAGGACAGGGATTTGCCCTCATCAGGATCATATTTTCGCGTTTTTCCCATACTTGATGGCCAGATTCTAGGCTTTTTCTGGTTTGGATCACGTAGTAACGTGGTACCACTCTGAAACAGTCGATTAAACCTGGTTTCGATCAATATTTTTGAGGATAACACATGGTAGAACCAGGTTAGGCCTGGGGTTTGCCCTTATCAGGCTCAGACTACTCGCGTTTTTCACATACTTGTTGAACTGATCCTCGGTTTTTTCTGGTTTGGATCACGTAGTAATGTGATGCCACACTGAAACAGTCAATTAAACCTGGTTTCGATCAATATTTTAGAGGATAACGCATGTTAGGTCTAGGTTAGGTCTGGGATTTGCTCTCGTCAGGCTCTTACTTTCGCATTTTTCACATACTTGTTGAACAGATCCCTGGCTTTTTCTGGTTTCGATCACGTTGTAAAGTGTTACCACACTGAAACGGTCAATTAAACCTGGTTTTGATGAATATTTTAGGGGATAACGCAAGTTATGTCTGGAATAGGTCCGGGATTTGCCCTCATCAGGGTCATACTTTCGCATACTTCTGATTCTTGTTGGCCAGATCCTTTTCTTCCACTGGTTTGGATCACGTAGTAATGTGATGCCACACTGAAACAGTCAATTAATCCTGGTCTTGATAAATATTTTAGAGGATAACGCATGTTAGGTCTAGGTTAGGTCTGGGATTTGCTCTCGTCAGGCTCTTACTTTCGCATATTTCTCATTCTTGATGGCTAGATCCTGGACTTTTTCTGGATTGGATCACGTAGTAATGTGGTACCACACTGAAACAGTCAATTAAACCTGGTTTCCATCAATATCTTAGAGGATAACGCAAGTTATGTCTGGGTTAGTTCTGGGATTTGCCCTCATCAGGGTCAAATTTTCGCATTTTTCTCATACTTGTTGAACAGATCCTGGAACTTTTTCTGGTTTGGATCACGTAGTAACGTGGTACCACACTGAAACAGTCGATTAAACATGGTTTCGATCAATATTATTGAGGATAACGCAAGTTATGTCTGGGTAAGTTCTGGGATTTGCCCTCATCAGGCTCAGACTTTCGCGTTTTTCACATACTTGTTGAACAGATCCTGGGTTTTGTCTGGTTCGGATCACGTAGTAATATGGTACCACACTGAAACAGTCGATTAAACCTGGTTTCGATCAATATTTTAGAGAATAATTCATGTTAGGTCTGGGTTAGGTCTGAGATTTGCTCTCATGAGGCTCGTACTTTCGCATATTTCTCATTCTTGATGGCTAGATCCTGGACTTTTTCTGGATTGGATCACGTAGTAATGAGGTACCACCCTGAAACAGTCATTTAAACCTGGTTTCCATGAATATTTTAGATGACAACGCAAGTTAGGTCTGGGATAGGTCCGGGATTTGCCCTCGTCAGGCTCAGACTATCGCGTTTTTCACATACTTGTTGAACAGATCATGGTTTTTTTCTGGTTCTGATCACGTAGTAATGTGGTACCACACTGAAACAGTCGATTAAACCTTGTTTCGATCAATATTTTATAGGATAACGCAAGTTAGGTCTGCGACAGGACAGGGATTTGCCCTCATCAGGATCATATTTTCGCGTTTTTCACATACTTGATGGCCAGATTCTAGGCTTTTTCTGGTTTGGATCACGTAGTAACGTGGTACCACTCTGAAACAGTCGATTAAACCTGGTTTCGATCAATATTTTTGAGGATAACACATGTTAGGTCCAGGTTAGGCCTGGGGTTTGCCCTTATCAGGCTCAGACTACTCGCGTTTTTCACATACTTGTTGAACAGAACCTGGGTTTTTTCTGGTTTGGATCACGTAGTAATGTGGTACCACACTGAAACAGTCCATTAAAGCTGGTTACGATCAATATTTTAGAGGATAACACATGTTAGGTCCAGGTTAGGCCTGGGATTTGCCTTTATCAGGCTCAGACTTTCGCGTTTTTCACACACTTGTTGAACAGATCCTGGGTTTTTTCTGGTTCGGATCACGTAGTAATGTGGTACCACACTGAAACAGTCGATTAAACCTGGTTTCGTTCAATATTTTTGAGGATAACGCATGTTAGGTCTAGGTTAGGTCTGGGATTTGCTCTCGTCAGGCTCTTACTTTCGCATATTTCTGATTCTTGATGGCTAGATCCTGGACTCTTTCTGGATTGGATCACGTAGTAATGTGGTACCACACTGAAACAGTCATTTAAACCTGGTTTCCATGAATATTTTAGACGACAACGAAAGTTAGTTCTGGGATAGGTCTGGGATTTGCCCACATCAGGGTCATACTTTCGCATTCTTCACATACTTGTTGAACTGATCCTCGGTTTTTTCTGGTTTGGATCACGTAGTAATGTGGTACCTCACTGAAACAGTCCATTAAACCTGGTTTCGATCAATATTTTAGAGGATAACGCAAGTTATGGCTGGGTTAGTTCTGGGATTTGCCCTCATCAGGCTCAGACTTTCGCGTTTTTCACATACTTGTTGAACAGATCCTGGGTGTTTCTGGTTTGGATCACGTAGTAATGTGGTACCACACTGAAACAGTCGATTAAACCTGGTTTCCATCAATATTTTAGAGGGTAACGCATGCTATGTCTAGGTTAGCCCTGGGATTTGCCCACATCAGACACATACTTTCGCATTCTTCACATACTTGTTGAACAGATCCTTGGTTTTTTCTGGTTTGGATCACGCAGTAATGTGGTACCACACTGAAACAGTCAATTAAACCTGGTTTCCATCAATATCTTAGAGGATAACGCAAGTTAGGTCTGGGATAGGGCTGGGATTTGCCCTCATCAGGGTCAAATTTTCGCATTTTTCTCATACTTGTTGAACAGATCCTGGAACTTTTTCTGGTTTGGATCACGTAGTAACGTGGTACCACACTGAAACAGTCGATTAAACATGGTTTCGATCAATATTTTTGAGGATAACGCAAGTTATGTCTGGGTTAGTTCTGGGATTTGCCATCATCAGGCTCATACTTTCGCATACTTGTCATTCTTGTTGGTCAGATCCTTTTCTTCCACTGGTTTGGATCACGTAGTAATGTGATGCCACACTGAAACAGTCAATTAATCCTGGTCTTGATAAATATTTTAGAGGATAACGCAAGTTATGTCTGGGTAAGTTCTGGGATTTGCCCTCATCAGGCTCAGACTTTCGCGTTTTTCACATACTTGTTGAACAGATCCTGGGTTTTGTCTGGTTCGGATCACGTAGTAATATGGTACCACACTGAAACAGTCGATTAAACCTGGTTTCGATCAATATTTTAGAGAATAATTCATGTTAGGTCTGGGTTAGGTCTGAGATTTGCTCTCATGAGGCTCTTACTTTCGCATATTTCTCATTCTTGATGGCTAGATCCTGGACTTTTTCTGGATTAGATCACGTAGTAATGAGGTACCACCCTGAAACAGTCATTTAAACCTGGTATCCATGAATATTTTAGATGACAACGCAAGTTAGGTCTGGGATAGGTCCGGGATTTGCCCTCATCAGGGTCATACTTTCGCATTTTTCACATACTTGTTGAACAGATCCTGGGTTTTTTCTGGGTTGTATCACGCAGTAATGTGGTACCACACTGGAACAGTCCACTAAACCTGGTTCCGGTCAATATTTTTGAGGATAACGCATGTTAGGTCTAGGTTAGGTCTGGGATTTGCTCTCGTCAGGCACATACTTTCGTATATATCTCAATCTTGTTGGCCAGATCCTGGGCTTCCACTGGTTTGGATCACGTAGTAATGTGCTACCACACTGAAACAATCGATTAAACCTGGTTTCGATCAATATTTTTGAGCATAACGCATGTTAGGTCTGGGTTAGGCCTGGGATTTTCATTCACCAGACTCATACTTTCGCATTCTTCACATACTTGTTGAACGGATCCAGGGTTTTTTCTGGTTTGGATAACGTAGTAATGTGGTACCACACAGAAAGAGTCGATTAAGCCTGGTTTCGATCAATATTTTTGAGGATAACGCATGTTAGGTCTAGGTTAGGTCTGGGATTTGCTCTCGTCAGGCTCATACTTACGCATTTTTCCCATACTTGTTGACCAGATCCCTGGCTTTTTCTGGTTTCGATCATGTTGTGAAGTGTTACCACACTGAAACGGTCAATTAAACCTGGTTTTGATGAATATTTTAGGGGATAACGCAAGTTATGTCTGGGGTAGGTCTGGGATTTGCCCTCATCAGGGTCAAATGTTCGCATTTTTCACATACTTGTTGAACAGATCCTGGAACTTTTTCTGGTTTGGATCACGTAGTAGTGTGGTACCACACTGAAACAGTCCATTAAACCTGGTTTCGTTCAATATTTTACAGGATAACGCATGTTTGGTCTAGGTTAGGTCTGGGATTTGCTCTCATCAGGCTCATACTTTCGTATATATCTCAATCTTGTTGGCCAGATCCTGGGCTTCCACTGGTTTGGATCACGTAGTAATGTGGTACCGCACAGAAACAGTCAATTAAACCTGGTTTCGATCAATATTTTATAGGATAACGCATGTTTGGTCTAGGTTAGGTCTGGGATTTGCTCTCATCAGGCTCATACTTTCGTATATATCTCAATCTTGTTGGCCAGATCCTGGGCTTCCACTGGTTTGGATCACGTAGTAATGTGGTACCGCACAGAAACAGTCAATTAAACCTGGTTTCGATCAATATTTTTGAGGATAACGCACGTTAGGTCTGGGTTAGGTCTAGGATTTGCCCTCATCTGTCTCATACTTTCGCATTCTTCACATACTTCTTGAACAGATCCTGGGTATTTTCTTGGTTCGATCACGTAGTAATGTGGTAACACACTGTAACAGACCATTAAAACTGGTGTCGATTGATATTTTAGAGGATAACACATGTTAGGTCTAGGTTAGGTCTGGGATTTGCCCTCTTCAGTGTCATACTTTCGCAGTTTTAAAATACATGTTGACCTGATCTATGGTTTTTTTTGCTTTGGATCACGTAGTAAAGTGGTACCACACAGAAACAGTCAATTAAACCTGGTTCCGATCAATATTTTATAGGATAACGCAAGTTAAGTCTGCGATTTGCCCTCATCAGGGTCATATTTTCGCGTTTTTCACATACTTGTTGATCAGATCCTGGGCTTCCACTGGTTTGGATCACGTAGTAATGTGGTATCGCACTGAAACAGTCCATTAAACCTGGTTTCGATCAATATTTTATAGGATAACGCAAGTTAGGTCTGGGTTAGGTCTAGTATTTGCCCTCATTAGGCTCATTCTTTTGCATATTTCTCATACTTGTTGGCTAGATCCTGGGCTTTTTCTAGATTGGATCACGTAGTAATGTCGTACCACACAAAAACAGTCAATTAAACCTGGTTTCCGTCAATATTTTAGCGGATAACACATGTTAGGTCTAGGATTTGCCCTCATCAGTCTCATACTTTCACATTCTTCACATACTTCTTGAGCAGATCCTATGTTTTTTCTAGGTTCGATCACGTAGTAATGTGGTACCACACTGAAACAGTCAATTAAACCTGGTTTCGATCAATATTTTATAGGATAACGCAAGTAAGGTCTGGGATAGGTCTGGGATTTGCCCTCATCAGGGTCATACTTTCGCATTTCTCACATACTTGTTGAGCAGATCCTGGGTTTTTTCTGGTTTGGATCACGCAGTAATGTGGTACCACACAGAAACAGTCCACTAAGCCTGGTTTCGGTCAATATTTTTGAGGATAACGCATGTTAGGTCTAGGTTAGGTCTGGGATTTGCTCTCCACAGGCTCATACTTTCGCATATTTCTCATTCTTGTTGGCCAGATCCCGGGCTTCCACTGGTTTGGATCACGTAGTAATGTGATGCCACACTGAAACAGTCAGTTAATCCTGGTCTTGATAAATATTTTAGAGGATAACGCAAGTTATGTCTGGGTTAGTTCTGGGATTTGCCCTTATCAGGCTCAGACTTTCGCGTTTTTCACATACTTGTTGAACAGATCCTCGGTTTTTTCTGGTTTGGATCACGTAGTAATGTGATGCCACACTGAAACAGTCAATTAATCCTGGTCTTGATAAATATTTTAGAGGATAACGTATGTTAGGTCTGGGTTAGGTCTAGGATTTGCCCTCGTCAGGGTCATACTTTCGCATTCTTCACGTACTTTTTGAACAGATCCTGGGTTTTTTCTGGCTCTGATCACGTAGTAATGTGGTACCACACTGAAACATTGAATTAAACCTGGTCTTGATAAATATTTTAGAGGATAACGCATGTTAGGTCTGGGTTAGGTCTAGGATTTGCCATCATCGGGTTCATACTTTCGCATACTTCTCATTCTTGTTGGCCAGATCCTGGGCTTCCACTGGTTTGGATCACGTAGTAATGTGATGCCACACTGAAACAGTCAATTAGTCCTGGTCTTGATAAATATTTTAGAGGATAACGCAAGTTATGTCTGGGTTAGGTCAAGGATTTGACCTCATCAGGCTCAGACTTTCGCGTTTTTCACATACTTGTTGAACAGATCCTGGGTTTTTTCTGATTCGGATCACGTAGTAATGTGGTACCACACTGAAACAGTCTATTAAACCTGGTTTCGATAAATATTTTAGAGAATATTTCATGTTAGGTCTGGGTTAGGTCTGGGATTTGCTCTCATGAGGCTCGTACTTTAGCATATTTCTCATACTTGATGGCCAGTTTCTAGGCTTTTTCTGGTTTGGATCACGTAGAAACGTGGTACCACACTGAAACAGTCGATTAAACCTGGTTTCGGTCAATATTTTTGAGGATAACGCAAGTTATGTCTGGGTTAGTTCTGGGATGTGCCATCATCGGGCTCATACTTTCGCATACTTCCCCTTCTCGTTGGCCAGATCCTTTTCTTCCACTGGTTTGGATCACGTAGTAATGTGATCCCACACTGATACAGTCAATTAATCCTGGTCTTGATAAATATTTTAGAGGATAACGCAAGTTATGTCTGGGTAAGTTCTGGGATTTGCCCTCATCAGGCTCAGACTTTCGCGTTTTTCACACACTTGTTGAACAGATCCTGGGTTTTTTCTGGTTCGGATCACGTAGTGATGTGGTACCACACTGAAACAGTCGATTAAACCTGGTTTCGATCAATATTTTAGAGAATAATTCATGTTAGGTCTGGGTTAGGTCTGGGATTTGCTCTCATGAGGCTCGTACTTTCGCATATTTCTCATACTTGATGGCCAGATTCTAGGCTTCTTCTGGTTTGGATCACGTAGTAACGTGGTACCACAGTGAAACAGTCGATTAAACCTGGTTTCGATCAATATTTTTGAGGATAACGCTTGTTAGGTCTTGGTTAGGCCTGGGATTTGCCCTCATCAGGGTCATACTTTCGCATTCTTCGCATACTTGTTGAACAGATCCTGCGTTTTTTCTGGTTCGGATCACGTAGTAATGTGGTACCACACTGAAACATTCAATGAAACCTGCTCTTGATAAATATTTTAGAGGATAACGTATGTTAGGTCTGGGTTAGGTCTAGGATTTGCCCTCATCAGGGTCATACTTTCGCATTCTTCACATACTTTTTGAACAGATCCTGGGTTTTTTCTGGTTTGGATAACGTAGTAATGTGGTACCACACTGAGAGAGTCGATTAAGCCTGGTTTCGATAAATATTTTTGAGGATAACGCATGTTAGGTCGAGGATAGGTCTGGGATTTGCTCTCGCCAGGCTCATACTTACGCATTTTTCACATACTTGTTGAACAGATCCCTGGCTTTTTCTGGTTTCGAACACGTTGTAAAGTGTTACCACACTGAAACGGTCAATTAAACCTGGTTTTGAAGAATGTTTTAGGGGATAACGCAAGTTATGTCTGGGATAGGTCTGGGATTTGCCCACATCAGGCTCATACTTTCGCGTTTTTCACATACTTGTTGAACTGATCCTCGGTTTTTTCTGGTTTGGATCACGTAGTAATGTGATGCCACACTGAAACAGTCAATTAATCCTGGTCTTGATAAATATTTTAGAGGGTAACGCAAGTTATGTCTGGGTTAGTTCTGGGGTTTGCCCTCATCAGGCTCAGACTTTCGCGTTTTTCACATACTTGTTGAACAGATCCCTGGCTTTTTCTGGTTTCGATCACGTTGTAAAGTGTTACCACACTGAAACGGTCAATTATACCTGGTTTTGATGAATATTTTAGGGGATAACGCAAATTATGTCTGGGATAGGTCTGGGATTTGCCCTCATCAGGCTCATACTTTCACGTTTTTCTCATACTTGTTGAACTGATCATCGGTTTTTTCTGGTTTGGATCACGTAGTAATGTGGTACCACACTGAAACAGTCCATTAAACCTGGTTTCGATCAATATTTTAGAGGATAACACATGCTAGGTCCAGGTTAGGCCTGGGATTTGCCCTTATCAGGCTCAGACTTTCGCGTTTTTCACATACTTGTTGAACAGATCCTGGGCTTTTTCTGGTTTGGATCACGTAGTAATGTGGTGCCACACGGAAACATCCAATTGAACCTGGTCCTGATAAATATTTTTGAGGATAACGCATGTTAGGTCTGGGTTAGGTCTAGGATTTGCCATCATCAGGCTCATACTTTCGCATACTTCTCATTCTTGTTGGCCAGATCCTGGGCTTCCACTGGTTTGGATCACGTAGTAATGTGATGCCACACTGAAACAGTCAATTAATCCTGGTCTTGATAAATATTTTAGAGGATAACGCAAGTTATGTCTGGGTTAGTTCTGGGATTTGCCCTCATCAGGCTCAGACTTTCGCGTTTTTCACACACTTGTTCAACAGATCCTGGGTGTTTCTGGTTTGGATCACGTAGTAATGTGGTACCACACTGAAACAGTCGATTAAACCTGGTTTCGATCAATATTTTCGAGAATAATTCATGTTAGGTCTGGGTTAGGTCTGGGATTTGCTCTCATGAGGCTCGTACTTTCGCATATTTCTCATACTTGATGGCCAGATTCTGGGCTTTTTCTGGTTTGGACCACGTAGCAACGTGGTACCACAATGAAACAGTCGATTAAACCTGGTTTCGATCAACATTTTTGAGGATAACGCAAGTTATGCCTGGGTTAGTTCTGGGATGTGCCATCATCAGGCTCATACTTTCGCATACTTCTCATTCTCGTTGGCCAGATCCTTTTCTTCCACTGGTTTGGATCACGTAGTAATGTGATGCCACACTGAAACAGTCAATTAATCCTGGTCTTGATAAATATTTTAGAGGATAACGCAAGTTATGTTTGGGTAAGTTCTGGGATTTGCCCTCATCAGGCTCAGACTTTCGCGTTTTTCACACACTTGTTGAACAGATCCTGGGTCTTTTCTGGTTCGGATCACGTAGTAATATGGTACCACACTGAAACAGTCGATTAAACCTGGTTTCGATCAGTATTTTAGAGAGTAATTCATGTTAGGTCTGGGTTAGGTCTGGGATTTGCTCTCATGAGGCTCGTACTTTCGCATATTTCTCATACTTGATGGCTAGATCCTGGACTTTTTCTGGATTGGATCACGTAGTAATGTGGAACCACACTGAAACAGTCATTTAAACCTGGTTTCCATGAATATTTTAGACGACAACGCAAGTTAGGTCTGGGATAGTTCTGGGATTTGCTCTCGTCAGGCTCATACTTTCGCATATTTCTCATTCTTGTTGGCCAGATCCTGGGCTTCCACTGGTTTGGATCACGTAGTAATGTGATGCCACACTGAAACAGTCAATTAATCCTGGTCTTGATAAATCTTTTAGAGGATAACGCAAGTTATGTCTGGGATACGTCTGGGATTTGCCCTCATCAGGCTCAGACTTTCGCGTTTTTCACATACTTGTTGAACAGATCCTGGGTTTTTTCTGGGTTGGATCACGCAGTAATGTGGTAGCACACTGGGACAGTCCACTAAACCTGGTTTCGGTCAATACTTTTGAGGATAACGCATGTTAGGTCTGGGTTAGGCCTGGGATTTTCACTCACCAGACTCATACATTCGCATTCTTCACATACTTGTTGAACGGATCCTGGGTTTTTTCTGGTTTGGACCACGTAGTAAAGTGGTACCACACTGAAACAGACGATTAAACCTGGTTTCGATCAACATTTTTGAGGATAACGCAAGTTATGTCTGGGTTAGTTCTGGGATGTGCCATCATCAGGCTCATACTTTCGCATACTTCTCATTCTTGTTGGCCAGATCCTGGGCTTCCACTGGTATGGATCACGTAGTAAAGTGGTACCACACTGAAACAGAAGATTAAACCTGGTTTCGGTCAATACTTTTCAGGATAACGCATGTTAGGTCTAGGTTAGGTCTGGGAGTTGCTCTCGTCAGGCTCATACTTACGCATTTTTCACATACTTGTTGAACAGATCCCTGGCTTTTTCTGGTTTCGATCACGTTGTAAAGTGTTACCACACTGAAACGGTCAATTAAACCTGGTTTTGATGAATATTTTAGGGGATAACGCAAGTTATGTCTGGAATAGGTCTGGGATTTGCCCTCATCAGGCTCATACTTTCGCATACTTCTCATTCTTGTTGGCCAGATCCTGGGCTTCCACTGGTTTGGATCACGTAGTAATGTGATGCCACACTGAAACGGTCAATTAAACCTGGGTTTGATGAATATTTTAGGGGATAACGCAAGTTATGTCTGGGATAGGTCTGGGATTTGCCCTCATCAGGCTCATACTTTCGCGTTTTTCACATACTTGTTGAACTGATCCTCGGTTTTTTCTGGTTTGGATCACGTAGTAATGTGGTACCACACTGAAACATTCAATTAAACCCGGTCTTGATAAATATTTTAGAGGATAACGCATGTTAGGTCTAGGTTAGGTCTAGGATTTGCCATCATCAGGCTCATACTTTCGCATACTTCTCATTCTTGTTGGCCAGATCCTGGGCTTCCACTGGTTTGGATCACGTAGTGTTGTGATGCCACACTGAAACAGTCAATTAATCCTTGTCTTGATAAATATTTTAGAGGATAACGCAAGTTATGTCTGGGTAAGTTCTCGGATTTGACCTCATCAGGGTCATACTTTCGCATTCTTCACATACTTGTTGAACAGATCCTGGGTTTTTTCTGGTTCGGATCACGTAGTAATGTGGTACCACACTGAAACATTCAACTAAACCTTGTCTTGATAAATATTTTAGAGGACAACGTATGTTAGGTCTGGGTTAGATCTAGGATTTGCCCTCATCAGGGTCATACTTTCGCATTCTTCACATACTTGTTGAACAGATCCTGGGTTTTTTCTGGTTTGGATCACGTAGAAATGTGTTACCACACTGAGACTGTCGATTAAACCTGGTTTCGATCAATATTTTAGAGAATAATTCATGTTAGGTCTGGGTTAGGTCTGGGATTTGACCTCATCAGGCTCAGACTTCCGCGTTTTTCACATACTTGTTGAACAGATCCTGGGTTTTTTCTGGTTCGGATCACGTAGTAATGTGGTACCACACTGAAACAGTCGATTAAACCTGGTTTCGATCAATATTTTAGAGAATAATTCATGTTAGGTCTGGGTTAGGTCTGGGATTTGCTCTCATGAGGCTCGTACTTTCGCATATTTCTCATACTTGATGGCCAGATTCTGGGCTTTTTCTGGTTTGGATCACGTAGTAACGTGGTACCACACTGAAAAGGTCGATTAAACCTGGTTTCCATCAATATTTTTGAGGATAACGCAAGTTATGTCTGGGTTAGTTCTGGGATGTGCCATCATCAGGCTCATACTTTCGCATACTTCTCATTCTCGTTGGCCAGATCCTTTTCTTCCACTGGTTTGGATCACGTAGTAATGTGATACCACACTGAAACAGTCAATTAATCCTGGTCTTGGTAAATATTTTAGAGGATAACGCAAGTTATATTTGGGTAAGTTCTGGGATTTGCCCTCATCAGGCTCAGACTTTCGCGTTTTTCACACACTTGTTGAACAGATCCTGGGTTTTTTCTGGTTTGGATCACGTAGAAATGTGTTACCACACTGAAACTGTCGATTAAACCTGGTTTCGATCAATATTTTAGAGAATAATTCATGTTAGGTCTGGGTTAGGTCTGGGATTTGCTCTCATGAGGCTCGTACTTTCGCATATTTCTCATACTTGATGGCCAGATTCTGGGCTTTTTCTGGTTTGGATCACGTTGTAAAGTGTTACCACACTGAAACGGTCGATTAAACCTGGTTTCGATCAATATTTTTGAGGATAACGCAAGTTATGTCTGGGTTAGTTCTGGGATGTGCCATCATCAGGCTCATACTTTCGCATACTTCTCATTCTCGTTGGCCAGATCCTTTTCTTCCACTGGTTTGGATCACGTAGTAATGTGATGCCACACTGAAACAGTCAATTAATCCTGGTCTTGGTAAATATTTTAGAGGATAACGCAAGTTATATTTGGGTAAGTTCTGGGATTTGCCCTCATCAGGCTCAGACTTTCGCGTTTGTCACACACTTGTTGAACAGATCCTGGGTTTTTTCTGGTTTGGATCACGTAGAAATGTGTTACCACACTGAAACTGTCGATTAAACCTGGTTTCGATCAATATTTTAGAGAATAATTCATGTTAGGTCTGGGTTAGGTCTGGGATTTGCTCTCATGAGGCTCGTACTTTCGCATATTTCTCATACTTGATGGCTAGATCCTGGACTTTTTCTGGATTGGATCACGTAGTAATGTGGAACCACACTGAAACAGTCATTTAAACCTGGTTTCCATGAATATTTTAGACGACAACGCAAGTTAGGTCTGGAATATTTCTGGGATTTGCTCTCGTCAGGCTCATACTTTCGCATACTTCTCATTCTTGTTGGCCAGATCCTGGGCTTCCACTGGTTTGGATCACATAGTAATGTGATGCCACACTGAAACGGTCAATTAAACCTGGGTTTGATGAATATTTTAGGGGATAACGCAAGTTATGTCTGGGATAGGTCTGGGATTTGCCCTCATCAGGCTCATACTTTCGCGTTTTTCACATACTTGTTGAACTGATCCTCGGTTTTTTCTGGTTTGGATCACGTAGTAATGTGGTACCACACTGAAACATTCAATTAAACCCGGTCTTGATAAATATTTTAGAGGATAACGCATGTTAGGTCTAGGTTAGGTCTAGGATTTGCCATCATCAGGCTCATACTTTCGCATACTTCTCATTCTTGTTGGCCAGATCCTGGGCTTCCACTGGTTTGGATCACGTAGTGTTGTGATGCCACACTGAAACAGTCAATTAATCCTTGTCTTGATAAATATTTTAGAGGATAACGCAAGTTATGTCTGGGTAAGTTTTCGGATTTGACCTCATCAGGGTCATACTTTCGCATTCTTCACATACTTGTTGAACAGATCCTGGGTTTTTTCTGGTTCGGATCACGTAGTAATGTGGTACCACACTGAAACATTCAACTAAACCTTGTCTTGATAAATATTTTAGAGGATAACGTATGTTAGGTCTGGGTTAGATCTAGGATTTGCCCTCATCAGGGTCATACTTTCGCATTCTTCACATACTTGGAGAAACAGATCCTGGGTTTTTTCTGGTTTGGATCACGTAGAAATGTGTTACCACACTGAGACTGTCGATTAAACCTGGTTTCGATCAATATTTTAGAGAATAATTCATGTTAGGTCTGGGTTAGGTCTGGGATTTGACCTCATCAGGCTCAGACTTCCGCGTTTTTCACATACTTGTTGAACAGACCCTGGGCTTTTTCTGGTTCGGATCACGTAATAATGTGCTACCACACTGAAACAGTCGATTAAACCTGGTTTCGATCAATATTTTAGACAATAATTCATGTTAGGTCTGGGTTAGGTCTGGGATTTGACCTCATCAGGCTCAGACTTCCGCGTTTTTCACATACTTGTTGAACAGATCCTGGGCTTTTTCTGGTTCGGATCACGTAATAATGTGCTACCACACTGAAACAGTCGATTAAACCTGGTTTCGATCAATATCTTTGAGGATAACGCAAGTTAGGTCTGGAATATTTCTGGGATTTGCTCTCGTCAGGCTCATACTTTCGCATATTTCTCATTCTTGTTGGCCAGATCCTGGGCTTCCACTGGTTTGGATCACGTAGTAATGTGATGCCACACTGAAACAGTCAATTAATCCTGGTCTTGATAAATATTCTAGAGGACACCACATGTTAGGTCTGGGTTAGGTCTAGGATTTGCCGTCATCAGGGTCATACTTTCGCGTTTTTCACATACTTGTTGAACAGATCCTGGACTTCCAATGGTTCGGATCACGTAATAATGTGCTACCACACTGAAACAGTCGATTAAACCTGGTTTCGATCAATATCTTTGAGGATAACGCAAGTTAGGTCTGGAATATTTCTGGGATGTGCCATCATCAGGCTCATACTTTCGCATACTTCTCATTCTTGTTGGCCAGATCCTGGGCTTCCACTGGTTTGGATCACGTAGTAATGTGATGCCACACTGAAACAGTCAATTAATCCTGGTCTTGATAAATATTCTAGAGGACACCACATGTTAGGTCTGGGTTAGGTCTAGGATTTGCCCTCATCAGACTCATACTTTCGCTTTTTTCGCATACTTCTTGAACAGATCCAGGGTTTTTTCTGATTTCGATCACGTAGTAATATGGTACCACACTGAAACAGTCCATTAAACCTGGTTTCGATCAATATTTTAGAGGATAACACATGTTAGGTCTAGGTTAGTTCTGGGATGTGGCATCATCAGGCTCATACTTTCGCATACTTCTCATTCTTGTTGGCCAGATCCTGGGCTTCCACTGGTTTGGATCACGTAGTAAAGTGGTACCACACTGAAACAGAAGATTAAACCTGGTTTCGGTCAATACTTTTGAGGATAACGCATGTTAGGTCTAGGTTAGGTCTGGGAGTTGCTCTCGTCAGGCTCATACTTACACATTTTTCACATACTTGTTGAACAGATCCCTGGCTTTTTCTGGTTTCGATCACGTTGTAAAGTGTTACCACACTGAAGCGGTCAATTAAACCTGGTTTTGATGAATATTTTAGGGGATAACGCAAGTTATGTCTGGAATAGGTCTGGGATTTGCCCTCATCAGGCTCATACTTTCGCGTTTTTCTCATACTTGTTGAGCTGATCCTCGGTTTTTTCTGGTTTGGATCACGTAGTAAAGTGGTACCACTCAGAAACAGTCAATTAAACCTGGTTTCGGTCAATATTTTAGAGGATAACGCATGTTAGGTCTGGGTTAGGTCGGGGATTTGCCCTCGTCAGGCTCATACTTTCGCATATTTCTCATACTTCATGGCTAGATCCTGGGCTTTTTCTGGATTGGATCACGTAGTAATGTGGTACCACACTGAAACTGTCAATTAAACCTGGTTTCGATCAATATTTTTGAGGATAACGCATGTTAGGTCTAGGTTAGGTCTGGGATTTGCACTCGCCAGGCTCATACTTTCGCATTCTTCACATACTTGTTGAACAGATCCCGGGTTTTTTCTGGTTCGGATCACGTAGTAATGTGGTACCACAATGAAACATTCAATTAAACCTGGTCTTGATAAATATTTTAGAGGATAACGTATGTTAGGTCTGGGTTACGTCTAGGATTTGCCGTCATCAGGGTCATACTTTCGCATTCTTCACATACTTGTTGAACAGATCCTGGGTTTTTTCTGGTTTGGATAACGTAGTAATGTGGTACCACACTGAAAGAGTCGATTATGCCTGGTTTCGATCAATATTTTTGAGGATAACGCATGTTAGGTCTAGGTTAGGTCTGGGATTTGCTCTCGCCAGGCTCATACTTACGCATTTTTCACATACTTGTTGAACTGATCCTCGGTTCTTTCTGGTTTGGATCACGTAGTAATGTGGTACCACACTGAAACAGTCCATTAAACCTGGTTTCGATCAATATTTTAGAGGATAACACATGTTAGGTCCAGGTTAGGCCTGGGATTTGCCCTTATCAGGCTCAGACTTTCGCGTTTTTCACATACTTGTTGAACAGATCCTGGGTTTTTTCTGGTTCGGATCACGTAGTAATGTGGTACCACACTGAAACATTCAATCAAACCTGGTCTTGATAAATATTTTAGAGGATAACGTATGTTAGGTCTTGGTTAGGTCTAGGATTTGCCCTCATCAGGGTCATACTTTCGCATTCTTCACATACTTGTTGAACAGATCCTCGGTTTTTTCTGGTTTGGATCACGTAGTAATGTGGTACCACACTGGAACATTCAATGACACCTGGTCTTGATAAATATTTTAGAGGATAACGCAAGTTATGTCTGGGTAAGTTCTCGGATTTGACCTCATCAGGGTCATACTTTCGCATTCTTCACATACTTGTCGAACAGATCCTGGGTTTTTTCTGGTTCGGATCACGTAGTAATGTGGTACCACACTGAAACATTCAACTAAACCTTGTCTTGATAAATATTTTAGAGGATAACGTATGTTAGGTCTGGGTTAGATCTAGGATTTGCCCTCATCAGGGTCATACTTTCGCATTCTTCACATACTTGTTGAACAGATCCTGGGTTTTTTCTGGTTTGGATAACGTAGTAATGTTGTACCACACTGAAAGAGTCGATTATGTCTGGTTTCGGTCAATATTTTAGAGGATAACGCATGATAGGTCTGGGTTAGGTCGGGGATTTGCCCTCGTCAGGCACATACTTTCGCATATTTCTCATACTTTATGGCTAGATCCTGGGCTTTTTCTGGATTGGATCACGTAGTAATGTGGTACCACACTGTAACTGTCACTTAAACCTGGTTTCGATCAATATTTTTGAGGATAACGCATGTTAGGTCTAGGTTAGGTCTGGGATTTGCTCTCGCCAGGCTCATACTTTCGCATTCTTCACATACTTGTTGAACAGATCCCGGGTTTTTTCTGGTTCGGATCACGTAGTAATGTGGTACCACACTGAAACATTCAATTAAACCTGGTCTTGATAAATATTTTAGAGGATAACGTATGTTAGGTCTTGGTTAGGTCTAGGATTTGCCCTCATCAGGGTCATACTTTCGCATTCTTCACATACTTGTTGAACAGATCCTGGGTTTTTTCTGGTTTGGATAACGTAGTAATGTGGTACCACACTGAAAGGGTCGATTATGCCTGGTTTCGATCAATATTTTTGAGGATAACGCATGTTAGGTCTAGGTTAGGTCTGGGATTTGCTCTCGCCAGGCTCATACTTACGCATTTTTCACATACTTGTTGAACTGATCCTCGGTTCTTTCTGGTTTGGATCACGTAGTAATGTGGTACCACACTGAAACAGTCCATTAAACCTGGTTTCGATCAATATTTTAGAGGATAACACATGTTAGGTCCAGGTTAGGCCTGGGATTTGCCCTTATCAGGCTCAGACTTTCGCGTTTTTCACATACTTGTTGAACAGATCCTGGACTTCCAATGGTTTGGATCACGTAGTAATGTGATGCCACACTGAAACAGTCAATTAATCCTGGTCTTGATAAATATTTTAGAGGATAACGCATGTTAGGTCTGGGTTAGGTCTAGGATTTGCCATCATCAGGCTCATACTTTCGCATACTTCTCATTCTTGTTGGCCAGATCCAGGGCTTCCACTGGTTTGGATCACGTAGTAATGTGATGCCACACTGAAACGGTCAATTAAACCTGGGTTTGATGAATATTTTAGGGGATAACGCAAGTTATGTCTGGGATAGGTCTGGGATTTGCCCTCATCAGGCTCATACTTTCGCGTTTTTCACATACTTGTTGAACTGATCCTCGGTTTTTTCTGGTTTGGATCACGTAATAATGTGCTACCACACTGAAACACTCGATTAAACCTGGTTTCGATCAATATTTTAGAGAATAATTCGTGTTAGGTCTGGGTTAGTTCTGGGATGTGCCATCATCAGGCTCATACTTTCGCATACTTCTCATTCTTGTTGGCCAGATCCTGGGCTTCCACTGGTTTGGATCACGTAGTAAAGTGGTACCACACTGAAACAGAAGATTAAACCTGGTTTCGGTCAATACTTTTGAGGATAACGCATGTTAGGTCTAGGTTAGGTCTGGGAGTTGCTCTCGTCAGGCTCATACTTACACATTTTTCACATACTTGTTGAACAGATCCCTGGCTTTTTCTGGTTTCGATCACGTTGTAAAGTGTTACCACACTGAAGCGGTCAATTAAACCTGGTTTTGATGAATATTTTAGGGGATAACGCAAGTTATGTCTGGAATAGGTCTGGGATTTGCCCTCATCAGGCTCATACTTTCGCGTTTTTCTCATACTTGTTGAGCTGATCCTCGGTTTTTTCTGGTTTGGATCACGTAGTAAAGTGGTACCACTCAGAAACAGTCAATTAAACCTGGTTTCGGTCAATATTTTAGAGGATAACGCATGTTAGGTCTGGGTTAGGTCGGGGATTTGCCCTCGTCAGGCTCATACTTTCGCATATTTCTCATACTTCATGGCTAGATCCTGGGCTTTTTCTGGATTGGATCACGTAGTAATGTGGTACCACACTGAAACTGTCAATTAAACCTGGTTTCGATCAATATTTTTGAGGATAACGCATGTTAGGTCTAGGTTAGGTCTGGGATTTGCACTCGCCAGGCTCATACTTTCGCATTCTTCACATACTTGTTTGAACAGATCCCGGGTTTTTTCTGGTTCGGATCACGTAGTAATGTGGTACCACAATGAAACATTCAATTAAACCTGGTCTTGATAAATATTTTAGAGGATAACGTATGTTAGGTCTGGGTTAGGTCTAGGATTTGCCGTCATCAGGGTCATACTTTCGCATTCTTCACATACTTGTTGAACAGATCCTGGGTTTTTTCTGGTTTGGATAACGTAGTAATGTGGTACCACACTGAAAGAGTCGATTATGCCTGGTTTCGATCAATATTTTTGAGGATAACGCATGTTAGGTCTAGGTTAGGTCTGGGATTTGCTCTCGCCAGGCTCATACTTACGCATTTTTCACATACTTGTTGAACTGATCCTCGGTTCTTTCTGGTTTGGATCACGTAGTAATGTGGTACCACACTGAAACAGTCCATTAAACCTGGTTTCGATCAATATTTTAGAGGATAACACATGTTAGGTCCAGGTTAGGCCTGGGATTTGCCCTTATCAGGCTCAGACTTTCGCGTTTTTCACATACTTGTTGAACAGATCCTGGGTTTTTTCTGGTTCGGATCACGTAGTAATGTGGTACCACACTGAAACATTCAATTAAACCTGGTCTTGATAAATATTTTAGAGGATAACGTATGTTAGGTCTTGGTTAGGTCTAGGATTTGCCCTCATCAGGGTCATACTTTCGCATTCTTCACATACTTGTTGAACAGATCCTCGGTTTTTTCTGGTTTGGATAACGTAGTAATGTGGTACCACACTGAAAGAGTCGATTATGCCTGGTTTCGATCAATATTTTTGAGGATAACGCATGTTAGGTCTAGGTTAGGTCTGGGATTTGCTCTCGCCAGGCTCATACTTACGCATTTTTCACATACTTGTTGAACTGATCCTCGGTTCTTTCTGGTTTGGATCACGTAGTAATGTGGTACCACACTGAAACAGTCCATTAAACCTGGTTTCGATCAATATTTTAGAGGATAACACATGTTAGGTCCAGGTTAGGCCTGGGATTTGCCCTTATCAGGCTCAGACTTTCGCGTTTTTCACATACTTGTTGAACAGATCCTGGGTTTTTTCTGGTTCGGATCACGTAGTAATGTGGTACCACACTGAAACATTCAATTAAACCTGGTCTTGATAAATATTTTAGAGGATAACGTATGTTAGGTCTTGGTTAGGTCTAGGATTTGCCCTCATCAGGGTCATACTTTCGCATTCTTCACATACTTGTTGAACAGATCCTCGGTTTTTTCTGGTTTGGATCACGTAGTAATGTGGTACCACACTGGAACATTCAATGACACCTGGTCTTGATAAATATTTTAGAGGATAACGCAAGTTATGTCTGGGTAAGTTCTCGGATTTGACCTCATCAGGGTCATACTTTCGCATTCTTCACATACTTGTCGAACAGATCCTGGGTTTTTTCTGGTTCGGATCACGTAGTAATGTGGTACCACACTGAAACATTCAACTAAACCTTGTCTTGATAAATATTTTAGAGGATAACGTATGTTAGGTCTGGGTTAGATCTAGGATTTGCCCTCATCAGGGTCATACTTTCGCATTCTTCACATACTTGTTGAACAGATCCTGGGTTTTTTCTGGTTTGGATAACGTAGTAATGTGGTACCACACTGAAACTGTCAATTAAACCTGGTTTCGATCAATATTTTTGAGGATAACGCATGTTAGGTCTAGGTTAGGTCTCGGATTTGCTCTCGCCAGGCTCATACTTTCGCATTCTTCACATACTTGTTGAACAGATCCCGGGTTTTTTCTGGTTCGGATCACGTAGTAATGTGGTACCACACTGAAACATTCAATTAAACCTGGTCTTGATAAATATTTTAGAGGATAACGTATGTTAGGTCTTGGTTAGGTCTAGGATTTGCCCTCATCAGGGTCATACTTTCGCATTCTTCACATACTTGTTGAACAGATCCTGGGTTTTTTCTGGTTTGGATAACGTAGTAATGTGGTACCACACTGAAAGAGTCGATTATGCCTGGTTTCGATCAATATTTTTGAGGATAACGCATGTTAGGTCTAGGTTAGGTCTGGGATTTGCTCTCGCCAGGCTCATACTTACGCATTTTTCACATACTTGTTGAACTGATCCTCGGTTCTTTCTGGTTTGGATCACGTAGTAATGTGGTACCACACTGAAACAGTCCATTAAACCTGGTTTCGATCAATATTTTAGAGGATAACACATGTTAGGTCCAGGTTAGGCCTGGGATTTGCCCTTATCAGGCTCAGACTTTCGCGTTTTTCACATACTTGTTGAACAGATCCTGGACTTCCAATGGTTTGGATCACGTAGTAATGTGATGCCACACTGAAACAGTCAATTAATCCTGGTCTTGATAAATATTTTAGAGGATAACGCATGTTAGGTCTGGGTTAGGTCTAGGATTTGCCATCATCAGGCTCATACTTTCGCATACTTCTCATTCTTGTTGGCCAGATCCAGGGCTTCCACTGGTTTGGATCACGTAGTAATGTGATGCCACACTGAAACGGTCAATTAAACCTGGGTTTGATGAATATTTTAGGGGATAACGCAAGTTATGTCTGGGATAGGTCTGGGATTTGCCCTCATCAGGCTCATACTTTCGCGTTTATCACATACTTGTTGAACTGATCCTCGGTTTTTTCTGGTTTGGATCACGTAGTAATGTGGTACCACACTGAAACATTCAATTAAACCCGGTCTTGATAAATATTTTAGAGGATAACGCATGTTAGGTCTAGGTTAGGTCCAGGATTTGCCATCATCAGGCTCATACTTTCGCATACTTCTCATTCTTGTTGGCCAGATCCTGGGCTTCCACTGGTTTGGATCACGTAGTGTTGTGATGCCACACTGAAACAGTCAATTAATCCTTGTCTTGATAAATATTTTAGAGGATAACGCAAGTTATGTCTGGGTAAGTTCTCGGATTTGACCCCATCAGGCTCAGACTTTCGCGTTTTTCACATACTTGTTGAGCAGACCCTGGGTTTTTTCTGCTTCGGATCACGTAGTAATGTGTACCACACTGAAAGAGTCGATTATGCCTGGTTTCGATCAATATTTTTGAGGATAACGCATGTTAGGTCTAGGTTAGGTCTGGGATTTACTCTCGTCAGGCTCATACTTTCGCATATTTCCCATTCTTGTTGGCCAGATCCTGGGCTTCCACTGGTTTGGATCACGTAGTGTTGTGATGCCACACTGAAACAGTCAATTAATCCTTGTCTTGATAAATATTTTAGAGGATAACGCAAGTTATGTCTGGGTAAGTTCTCGGATTTGACCCCATCAGGCTCAGACTTTCGCGTTTTTCACATACTTGTTGAGCAGACCCTGGGTTTTTTCTGCTTCGGATCACGTAGTAATGTGTACCACACTGAAAGAGTCGATTAAACCTGGTTTCGATCAATATTTTAGAGAATAATTCATGTTAGGTCTGGGTTAGGTCTGGGATTTGCTCTCATGAGGCTCGTACTTTCGCATATTTCTCATACTTGATGGCCAGATTCTGGGCTTTTTCTGGTTTGGATCAGGTAGTAACGTGGTACCACACTGAAACAGTCGATTAAACCAGGTCTTGATAAATATTTTAGAGGCTAACGTATGTTAGGTCTGGGTTAGGTCTAGGATTTGCCCTCATCAGGGTCATACTTTCGCATTCTTAACATACTTTTTGAACAGATCCTGGGTTTTTTCTGGTTTGGATAACGTAGTAAGGTGTACCACACTGAAAGAGTCGATTATGCCTGGTTTCGATCAATATTTTTGAGGATAACGCATGTTAGGTCTAGGTTAGGTCTGGGATTTACTCTCGTCAGGCTCATACTTTCGCATATTTCCCATTCTTGTTGGCCAGATCCTGGGCTTCCACTGGTCTGGATCACGTAGTAATGTGATGCCACACTGAAACAGTCAATTAATCCTGGTCTTGATAAATATTTTAGAGGATAACGCATGTTAGGTTTGCGTTAGGTCTAGGATTTGCCCTCATCAGGCTCATACATTCGCATATTTCTCATACTTCATGGCTAGATCCTGGACTTTTTCTGGTTTGGATAACGTAGTAATGTGGTACCACACTGAAACAGTCGATTAAACCTGGTTTCGATCAATATTTTTTAGGATAACGCATGTTAGGTCTAGGTTAGGTCTGGGATTTACTCTCGTCAGGCTCATACTTTCGCATATTTCTCATTCTTGTTGGCCAGATCCTGGGCTTCCACTGGATTGGATCACGTAGTAATGTGGTGCCACACTGAAACAGTCAATTAATCCTGGTCTTGATAAATATTTTAGAGGATAACGCATGTTAGGTTTGGGTTAGGTCTAGGATTTGCCCTCATCAGGCTCATACATTCGCATATTTCTCATACTTCATGGCTAGATCCTGGACTTTTTCTGGTTTGGATAACGTAGTAATGTGGTACCACACTGAAACAGTCGATTAAACCTGGTTTCGATCAATATTTTTTAGGATAACGCATGTTAGGTCTAGGTTAGGTCTGGGATTTACTCTCGTCAGGCTCATACTTTCGCATATTTCTCATTCTTGTTGGCCAGATCCTGGGCTTCCACTGGATTGGATCACGTAGTAATGTGGTGCCACACTGAAACAGTCAATTAATCCTGGTCTTGATAAATATTTTAGAGGATAACGCATGTTAGGTCTGGGTTAGGTCTAGGATTTGCCCTCATCAGGCTCATACTTTCGCATTTCTCACATACATGTTGAACAGATCCCTGGCTTTTTCTGGTTTCGATAACGTTGTAAAATGTTGCCACACTGCCACAGTCGATTAAACCTGGTTTCGATCAATATTTTAGAGGATAACGCATGTTATGTCTAGGTTAGGCCTGGGATTTGCCCCTCATCAGACTCATCCTTTCGCATACTTCACATACTTGTTGAATAGATCCTGGGTTTTTTTCTGGTTTGGATCACGTAGTAATGTGCTACCACACTGAAACAGTGGATTAAACCTGGTTTCGATTATTATTTTAGAGGATAACACATGTTGGGTCTAGGTTAGGTCTGGGATTTGCTCTCATCAGGCTCGTACTTTCGCATATTTCTCATACTTGGTGGCCGGATTCTGGGCTTTTTTCTGATTTGGATAACGTAGTAATGTGGTACCACACTGAAACAGTCGATGAAACCTGGTTTCGATCAATATTTTTGAGCATAACGCATGTTAGGCCTAGGATAGGTCTGGGATTTGCTCTCGTCGGGCTCATATTTTCGCATTTTTCTCATTCTTGTTGGCCAGATCCTGGGCTTCCGCTGGTTTGGATCACGTAGTAATGAGATGCCACACTGAAACAGTCAATTAATCCTGGTCTTGATAAATATTTTAGAGGATAACGCAAGTTATGTCTGGGATACGTCTGCGATTTGCCCTCATCAGGCTCATACTTTCGCATTTTTCACATACTTATTGAACAGATCCTGGGTTTTTTCTGGTTTCGATCACGTAGTAATGTGGTACCACACTGAAGCAGACCATTAAACCTGTTTTCGATTATTATTTTAGAGGATCACACATGTTAGGTCTAGGTTATGTCTGGGATTTGCCCATCATCAGGGTCATACTTTCGCAGTTTTAACATACATGTTGACCCGATCGATGGTTTTTTCTGCTTTGGATCACGTAGCAAAGTGGTACCACACTGAAACAGTAAATTAAACCTGGTTTCGATCAGTATGTTAGAGGACAAGGCAAGTTAGGTCTGGGATAGGTCTGGGATTTGCCCTCATCAGGGTCATACTTTCGCGTTTTTCATATACTTGTTGAACAGATCCTGGACTTCCAATGGTTTGGATCACGTAGTAATGTGATGCCACACTGAAACAGTCAATTAATCTTGGTCTTGATAAATAATTTAGAGGACAGCGCAAGTTAGGTCTGGGATAGGTCTGGGATTTGCGCTCATCAGGCTCGTACTTTCGCATATTTCTCATACTTGATGGCCAGATTATGGGCTTTTTCTGGTTTGGATAACGTAGTAATGTGGTACCACACTGAAACAGTCGATGAAACCTGGTTTCGATCAATATTTTTGAGCATAACGCATGTTAGGCCTAGGATAGGTCTGGGATTTGCTCTCGTCGGGCTCATATTTTCGCATTTTTCTCATTCTTGTTGGCCAGGTCCTGGGCTTCCGCTGGTTTGGATCACGTAGTAATGAGATGCCACACTGAAACAGTCAATTAATCCTGGTCTTGATAAATATTTTAGAGGATAACGCATGTTAGGTCTGGGCTAGGTCTAGGATTTGCTCTCATCAGGCTCATTCTTTCGCGTTTTTCACATACTTGTTGAACAGATCCAGGGTTTTTTCTGGTTCCGATCATGTAGTAACGTGCTACCACACTGAAATAGTCGATTAAACCTGGGTTCGATCAATATTTTTCAGGATAACGCATGTTAGGTCTAGGTTAGGCCTGGGATTTTCACTCACCAGACTCATACTTTCGCATTCTTCACAGATTTGTTGAACGGATCCTGGGTTTCTTCTGGTTTGGATCACGTAGTAATGTGGTACCACACTGAAACATTCAATTAAACCTGGTCTTGACAAATATTTTGGAGGATAACGCATGTTAGGTCTGGGTTTGGTCTAGGATTTGCCCTCATCAGGCGCATACTTTCGCATATATCTCATTCTTGTTGGCCAGATCCTGGGCTTCCACTGGTTTGGATCACGTAGTAATGTGATGCCACACTGAAACAGTCATTAATCCTGGTCTTGATAAATCTTTTAGAGGATAACGCAAGTTATGTCTGGGATACGTCTGGGATTTGCCCTCATCAGGCTCATACTTTCGCATTTTTCACATACTTGTTGAACAGATCCTGGGTTTTTTCTGGTTTGGATCACGTAGTAATGTGGTACCACACTGAAACAGTCGAATACACCTGGTTTCGATCAATATTTTTGAGGATAACGCATGTTATGTCTAGGTTAGGTCTAGGATTTGCCCCCATCAGACTCTTACTTTCGCATTCTTCACATACTTGTTGAACAGATCCTGGGTTTTTTCTGGTTTCGATCACGTAGTAATGTGGTACCACACTGAAGCAGACCATTAAACCTGGTTTCGATTATTATTTTAGAGGATCACACATGTTAGGTCTAGGTTATGTCTGGGATTTGCCCATCATCAGGGTCATACTTTCGCAGTTTTAACTGGTTCAATGTGGTACCACACTGAAACAGTCGAATAAGCCCGGTTTCGATCAATATTTTTGAGGATAACGCATGTTAGGTCTAGGTTAGGTCTGGGATTTACTCTCGTCAGGCTCATACTTTCGCATATTTCCCATTCTTGTTGGCCAGATCCTGGGCTTCCACTGGTTTGGATCACGTAGTAATGTGATGCCACACTGAAACAGCCAATTAATCCTGGTCTTGATAAATATTTTAGAGGATAACGCATGTTAGGTCTGGGTTAGGTCTAGGATTTGCCCTCATCAGGCGCATACTTTCGCATATATCTCATTCTTGTTGGCCAGATCCTGGGCTTCCACTGGTTTGGATCACGTAGTAATGTGATGCCACACTGAAACAGTCATTAATCCTGGTCTTGATAAATCTTTTGGAGGATAACGCAAGTTATGTCTGGGATACGTCTGCGATTTGCCCTCATCAGGCTCATACTTTCGCATTTTTCACATACTTGTTGAACAGATCCTGGGTTTTTTCTGGTTTGGATCACGTAGTAATGTGGTACCACACTGAAACAGTCGAATACACCTGGTTTCGATCAATATTTTTGAGGATAACGCATGTTATGTCTAGGTTAGGTCTAGGATTTGCCCCCATCAGACTCTTACTTTCGCATTCTTCACATACTTCTTGAACAGATCCTGGGTTTTTTCTGGTTTCGATCACGTAGTAATGTGGTACCACACTGAAGCAGACCATTAAACCTGGTTTCGATTATTATTTTAGAGGATCACACATGTTAGGTCTAGGTTATGTCTGGGAATTGCCCATCATCAGGGTCATACTTTCGCAGTTTTAACATACATGTTGACCTGAACGATGGTTTTTTCTGCTTTGGATCATGTAGCAAAATGGTACCACACTGAAACAGTAAATTAAACCTGGTTTCGATCAGTATCTTAGAGGACAAGGCAAGTTAGGTCTGGGATAGGTCTGGGATTTGCCCTCATCAGGGTCATACTTTCGCGTTTTTCATATACTTGTTGAACAGATCCTGGACTTCCAATGGTTTGGATCACGTAGTAATGTGCTACCACACTGAAATAGTCGATTAAACCTGGGTTCGATCAATATTTTTGAGGATAACGCATGTTAGGTCTAGGTTAGGCCTGGGATTTTCACTCACCAGACTCATAATTTCGCATTCTTCACAGATTTGTTGAACGGATCCTGGGTTTCTTCTGGTTTGGATCACGTAGTAATGTGGTACCACACTGGAACATTCAATTAAACCTGGTCTTGACAAATATTTGGAGGATAACGCATGTTAGGTCTGGGTTTGGTCTAGGATTTGCCCTCATCAGGCGCATACTTTCGCATATATCTCATTCTTGTTGCCCAGATCCTGGGCTTCCACTGGTTTGGATCACGTAGTAACGTGATGCCACACTGAAACAGTCATTAATCCTGGTCTTGATAAATCTTTTAGAGGATAACGCAAGTTATGTCTGGGATACGTCTGGGATTTGCCCTCATCAGGCTCATACTTTCGCAGTTTTAACTGGTTTAATGTGGTACCACACTGAAACAGTCAATTAAACCTGGTTTCGATCAATATTTTTGAGGATAACGCATGTTAGGTCTAGGTTAGGTCTGGGATTTACTCACGTCAGGCTCATACTTTCGCATATTTCCCATTCTTGTTGGCCAGATCCTGGGCTTCCACTGGTTTGGATCACGTAGTAATGTGATGCCACACTGAAACAGTCAATTAATCCTGGTCTTGATAAATATTTTAGAGGATAACGCATGTTAGGTCTGGGTTAGGTCTAGGATTTGCCCCCATCAGGCTCATTCTTTCGCATATTTCTCATACTTGATGGCTAGATCCTGGACTTTTTCTGGTTTGGATAACGTAGTAATGTGGTACCACACTGAAACAGTCGATTAAACCTGGTTTCGATCAATATTTTTTAGGATAACGCATGTTAGGTCTAGGTTAGGTCTGGAATTTGCTCTCGTCAGGCTCATACTTTCGCATATTTCTCATTCTTGTTGGCCAGATCCTGGGCTTCCACTGGATTGGATCACGTAGCAATGTGACGCCACACTGAAACAGTCAATTAATCCTGGTCTTGATAAATATTTTAGAGGACAGCGCAAGTTAGGTCTGGGATAGGTCTGGGATTTGCGCTCATCAGGCTCGTACTTTCGCATATTTCTCATACTTGATGGCCAGATTCTGGGCTTTTTCTGGTTTGGATAACGTAGTAATGTGGTACCACACTGAAACAGTAGAATAAGCCTGGTTTCGATCAATATTTTTGAGGATAACGCATGTTAGGTCTAGGTTAGGTCTGGGATTTGCTCTCTTTAGGCTCATACTTTCGCATATTTCTCATTCTTGTTGGCCAGATCCTGGGCTACCACTGGTCTGGATCACGTAGTAATGTGATGCCACACTGAAACAGTCAATTAATCCTGGTCTTGATAAATATTTTAGAGGATAACGCAAGTTATGTCTGGGATAGGTCTGGGATTTGCCCTCATCAGGCTCGTACTTTCGCGTTTTTCACATACTTGTTGAACAGATCCTGGGGTTTTTCTGGTTTGGATCACGTAGTAATGTGGTACCACACTGAAACAGTCCATTAAACCTGGTTTCGATTAATATTTTAGAGAATAATTCATGTTAGGTCTGGGTTAGGTCTGGGATTTGCTCTCATCAGACTCGTACTTTCGAGTATTTCTCATTCTTGGTGGCCAGATTCTGGGCTTTTTCTGGTTTGGATCACGTAGGAATGTGGATACCACACTGAAACAGTCCATTAAACCTGGTTACGATCAATATTTTAGAGGATAACGCATGTTATGTCTAAGTTGGCTTGGGATTTGCCCCCATCAGACACATACTTTCGCATTCTTCACATACTTGTTGAACAAATCCTGGGTTTTCTCTGGTTTGGATCACGTAGTAATGTGGTGCCACACTGAAACAGTCAATCAAACCTGGTTTCGATCAATATTTTAGAGGATAACGCAAGTTATGTCTGGGATAGGTCTGGGATTTGCCCTCATCAGGCTCGTACTTTCGCGTTTTTCACATACTTGTTGAACAGATCCTGGGGTTTTTCTGGTTTGGATCGCGTAGTAATGTGGTACCACACTGAAGCAGACCATTAATCCTCGTTTTGATCAATATTTTAGAGGATAACGCATGTTAGGTCTAGGTTAGGCCTGGGATTTTCACTCATCAGGGTCATACTTTCGCATATTTCTCATTCTTGTTGGCCAGATCCTGGCCTACCACTGGTCTGGATCACGTAGTAATGCGATGCCACACTGAAACAGTCAATTAATCCTGGTCTTGATAAATATTTTAGAGGATAACGCAAGTTATGTCTGGGATAGGTCTAGGATTTGCCCCCATCAGACTCTTACTTTCGCATTCTTCACATACTTCTTGAACAGATCCTTGGTTTTTTCTGGTTTCGATCACGTAGTAATGTGGTACCACACTGAAGCAGACCATTAAACCTGGTTTCGATTATTATTTTAGAGGATCACACATGTTAGGTCTAGGTTATGTCTGGGAATTGCCCATCATCAGTGTCATACTTTCGCAGTTTTAACATACATGTTGACCTGATCGATGGTTTTTTCTGCTTTGGATCACGTAGCAAAGTGGTACCACACTGAAACAGTAAATCAAACCTGGTTTCGATCAGTATCTTAGAGGACAAGGCAAGTTAGGTCTGGGATAGGTCTGGGATTTGCCCTCATCAGGGTCATACTTTCTCGTTTTTCATATACTTGTTGAACAGATCCTGGACTTCCAATGGTTTGGATCACGTAGTAATGTGATGCCACACTGAAACAGTCAATTAATCCTGGTCTTGATAAATATTTTAGAGGATAACGCATGTTATGTCTAGGTTAGGCTTGGGATTTGCCCTCATCAGACACATACCTTCGTATATTTCTCATACTTCATAGCTAGATCCTGGGCTTTTTCTGGATTGGATCACGTAGTAATGTGGTACCACACTGAAACAGTCAATTAAACCTGGTTTCGATCAATATTTTTGAGGATAACGCATGTTAGGTCTAGGTTAGGTCTGGGATTTACTCACGTCAGGCTCATACTTTCGCATACTTCCCATTCTTGTTGGCCAGATCCTGGGCTTCCACTGGTTTGGATCACGTAGTAATGTGATGCCACACTGAAACAGCCAATTAATCCTGGTCTTGATAAATATTTTAGAGGATAACGCATGTTAGGTCTGGGTTAGGTCTAGGATTTGCCCCCATCAGGCTCATTCTTTCGCATATTTCTCATACTTGATGGCTAGATCCTGGACTTTTTCTGGTTTGGATAACGTAGTAATGTGGTACCACACTGAAACAGTCGATAAAACCTGGTTTCGATCAATGTTTTTTAGGATAACGCATGTTAGGTCTAGGTTAGGTCTGGGATTTGCTCTCGCCAGGCTCATACTTTCGCATATTTCTCATTCTTGTTGGCCAGATCCTGGGCTTCCACTGGATTGGATCACGTAGCAATGTGATGCCACACTGAAACAGTCAATTAATCCTGGTATTGATAAATATTTTAGAGGACAGCGCAAGTTAGGTCTGGGATAGGTCTGGGATTTGCGCTCATCAGGCTCGTACTTTCGCATATTTCTCATACTTGATGGCAAGATTCTGGGCTTTTTCTGGTTTGGATAACGTAGTAATGTGGTACCACACTGAAACAGTCGAATAAGCCTGGTTTCGATCAATATTTTTGAGGATAACGCATGTTAGGTCTAGGTTAGGTCTGGGATTTGCTCTCTTTAGGCTCATACTTTCGCATATTTCTCATTCTTGTTGGCCAGATCCTGGCCTACCACTGGTCTGGATCACGTAGTAATGTGATGCCACACTGAAACAGTCAATTAATCCTGGTCTTGATAAATATTTTAGAGGATAACGCAAGTTATGTCTGGGATAGGTCTGGGATTTGCCCTCATCAGGCTCGTACTTTCGCGTTTTTCACATACTTGTTGAACAGATCCTGGGGTTTTTCTGGTTTGGATCACGTAGTAATGTGGTACCACACTGAAACATTCAATTAAACCTGGTCTTGATAAATATTTTAGAGGATAACGCATGTTAGGTCTGGGTTAGGTCTCGGATTTGCCCTCATCAGGCTCATACTTTCGCATATTTCTCATACTTCATGGCTAGATCCTGAGCTATTACTGGATTGGATCACGTAGTAATGTGGTACCACACTGAAACAGTCAATTAAACCTGGTTTCGATCAATGTTTTACTGGATAACGCAAGTTAGGTCTCGGATAGTTCCGGGATTCGCCCTCATCAGGCTCATACATTCGCGTTTTTCACATACTTGTTGAACAGATCCTGGGTTTTTTCTGGTTTGGATCACGTAGTAGAGCGGTACCACACTGAAACAGTCCATTCAACCTGGTTTCGATCAATATTTCAGAGGATAACGCATGTTAGGTCTAGGTTAGGCCTGGGATTTTCACTCACCGGACTCATACTTCCGCATTCTTCACATACTTGTTGAACGGATCCTGGGTTTTTTCTGGTTTGGATCTCGTTGTAATGTGGCACCACACTGAAACATTAAATTAAACCTGGGCTTGATAAATATTTTAGAGGATAACGCATGTTAGGTCTGGTTTAGGTCTAGGATTTGCCCTCATCAGGCTCATACTTACGCATATTTCTCATACTTCATGGCTAGATCCTGAACTATTACTGGATTGGATCACGTAGTAACGTGGTACCACACTGAAACAGTCAATTAAACCTGGTTTCGATCAATATTTTACTGGATAACGCAAGTTAGGTCTCGGATAGTTCTGGGATTTGCCCTCATCAGGCTCATACTTTCGCATTCTTCACATACTTGTTGAACGGATCCTGGGTTTTTTCTGGTTTGGTTCACGTAGTAATGTGGTACCACACTGAAACATTCAATTAAACCTGGTCCTGAAAAATATTTTAGAGGATAACGCATGTTAGGTCTGGGTTAGGTCTAGGATTTGCCCTCATCAGGCTCATACTTTCGCATATTTCTCATACTTCATGGCTAGATCCTGAGCTATTACTGGATTGGATCACGTAGTAATGTGGTACCACACTGAAACAGTCAATTAAACCTGGTTTCGATCAATATTTTACTGGATAACGCAAGTTAGGTCTCGGATAGGTGTGGGATTTGCCCTCACCAGACTCATACTTCCGCATTCTTCACATACTTGTTGAACGGATCCTGGGTTTTTTCTGGTTTGGATCTCGTAGTAATGTGGCACAACACTGAAACATTAGATTAAACCTGGGCTTGATAAATATTTTTGAGGATAACGAATGTTAGGTCTGGGTTAGGTCTAGAATTTGCCCTCATCAGGCTCATACTTTCGCATATTTCTCATACTTCATGGATAGATCCTGGGCTATTTCTGGATTGGATCACGTAGTAATGTGGTACCACACTGAAACAGTCAAGTAAACCTGGGTTCGATCAATATTTTACTGGATAACGCAAGTTAGGTCTCGGATAGGTGTGGGATTTGCCCTCATCAGGCTCATACTTTCGCGTTTTTCACATTCTTGTTGAACAGATCCTGGGTTTTTTCTGGTTTGGCTCACGTAGTAATGTGGTACCACACTGAAACATTCAATTAAACCTGGTCTTGAAAAATATTTTAGAGGATAACGCATGTTAGGTCTGGGTTAGGTCTAGGATTTGCCCTCATCAGGCTCATACTTTCGCATATTTCTCATACTTCATGGCTAGATCCTTGGCTATTTCTGGATTGTATCACGTAGTAATGTGGTACCACGCTGAAACAGTCAATTAAACCTGGTTTCGATCACTATTTTAGAGGATAACGCATGTTAGGTCTGGGATAGGTGTGGGATTCGCCCTCATCAGGCTCATACTTTCGCGTTTTTCACATACTTGTTGAACTGATCCTGGGTTATTTTCTGGTTTGGATCACGTAGTAATGTGGTACCACACTGAAACAGTCGATTAAACCTGGTTTCGATCAATATTTTAGAGGATAACGCAAGTTAGGTCTGGGATAGGTCTGGGATTTGCCCTCATCAGACTCATACTTTCGCACACTTCACATACCCGTTGAACAGATCCTGGGTTATTTTCTGGTTTGGATCACATAGTAATGTGGTACCACACTGAAACAGTCGATGAAACCAGGTCTTGATAAATATTCTAGAGGATAACGTATGTTAGGTCTGGGTTAGGTCCAGGATTTGCCCAGGTCAGGCTCATACTTTCGCATGTTTCTCATACTTCATGGCTAGATCCTGGGCTATTTCTGGATTGGATCACGTAGTAATGTGGTAGCACACCGAAACGGTAAATTAAACCTGGTTTCGATCAATATTTTAGAGGATAACGCAAGTTAGGTCTGGGATAGGTCTGGGCTTTGCCCTCATCAGGCTCATACTTTCGCGTTTTTCACATACTTGTTGAACAGATCCTGGGTTTTTTCCGGTTTGCGTCACGTAGTAGTGTGGTACCACACTGAAACAGTCGATTAAACCTGGTTTCGATCAATATTTTTGAGGATAACGCATGTTAGGTCTAGGTTAGGCCGGGGATTTTCACTCATCAGACTCATACTTTCGCAGTTTTAACTTACATGTTGGCCTGATCGAGGGTTTCTTCTGCTTTGGATCACATAGTGAAGTGGTACCACACTGTAGCAGTCCATTAAACCTGGTTTGGATCAATATTTTATAGGATAACGAATGTTAGGTTTGCGTTAGGTCTAGGATTTGCCCTCATCAGGCTCATACTTTCGCATACTTCTCATACTTCATGGCTAGATCCTGGGCTGTTTCTGGATTGTATCACGTAGTAATGTGGTACCACGCTGAAACAGTCAATTAATCCTGGTTGCGATCAATATTTTAGAGGATAACGAACTTTAGGACTAGGTTAGGCCAGGAATTTTCCTTCATCAGACTCGTACTTTCGCATTCTTCACATACTTGTTGAACAGATCCTGGGTTTTTTCTGGTTTGGATCACGTAGTAATGTGGCACCACACTGAAACATTAAATTAAACCTGGGCTTGATAAATATTTTTGAGGATAAAGCATGTTAGGTCTGGGTTAGGTCTAGGATTTGCCCTCATCAGGCTCATACTTTCACATATTTCTCATACTTCATGGATAGATCCTGGGCTATTTCTCGATTGGATCACGTAGTAATGTGGTACCACACTGAAACAGTCAATTAAACCTGGTTTCGATCAATATTTTAGAGGATAACGCAAGTTATGTCTGGTATAGGTCTGGGATTTGCCCTCTTCAGGCTCATACTTTCGCGTTTTTCACATACTTGTTGAACAGATCCTGGGTTTTTTCTGGTTTGGATCACGTAGTAATGTGGTACCGCACTGAAGCAGTCCATTAACCCTGGTTTCGATCAATATTTTAGAGAATAATCCATGTTAGTTCTAGGTTAGGTCTGGGATTTGCTCTCATCAGGCTCATTCTTTCGCATATTTCTCATACTTGATGGCTAGATCTTGGGCTTTTTCTGGATTGCATCACGTAGTAATGTAGTACCACACTGAAACAGTCAATGGAATCTGGTTTCCATCAATATTTTAGAGGACAACGCAATTTATGTCTGGGATAGGTCTGGGATTTGCCCTCATCAGGGTCATACTTTCGCATTTTTCACATACTTGTTGAACAGATCCTGGGTTTTTTCTTGTTTGGATCACGTAGTAATGTGGTACCACACTGAAACAGTCCATAAAACCTGGTTTCGAACAATATTTTAGAGAATAATTCATGTTAGGTCTAGGTTAGGTCTGGGATTTGCTCTCATCAGGCTCAATCTTTCGCATATTTCTCATACTTGATGGCTAGATCCTGGGCTTTTTCTGGATTGCATCACGTAGTAATGAAGTACAACACTGAAACAGACAATTAAACCTGTTTTCCATCAATATTTTAGAGGACAACGCAAGTTAGGTCTGGGATAGGTCTGGGATTCGCCCTCATCAGGCTCATACTTTCGCGTTTTTCACATACTTGTTGAACTGATCCTGGGTTTTTTCTGTTTTGGATCACGTAGTAATGTGGTACCACACTGAAACAGTCGATTAAACCTGGTTTCGATCAATATTTTAGAGGATAACGCAAGTTAGGTCCGGGATAGGTCTGGGATTTGCCCTCATCAGACTCATACTTTCGCACACTTCACATACTCGTTGAACAGATCCTGGGTTATTTTCTGGTTTGGATCACATAGTAATGTGGTACCACACTGAAACAGTCGATTAAACCAGGTCTTGATAAATATTTTAGAGGATAACGTATGTTAGGTCTGGGTTAGGTCCAGGATTTGACCTCGTCAGGCTCATACTTTCGCATATTTCTCATACTTCATGGCTTGATCCTGGGCTATTTCTGGATTGGATCACGTAGTAATGTGGTACCACACTGAAACGGTCAATTAAACCTGGTTTCGATCAATATTTTTGAGGATAACGCATGTTAGGTCTAGGTTTGGCCGGGGATTTTCACTCATCAGACTCATACTTTCGCAGATTTAACATACATGTTGGCCTGATCGAGGGTTCTTTCAGCTTTGGATCACGTAGTGAAGTGGTACCACACTGAAGCAGTCCATTAAACCTGGTTTCGATCAATATTTTAGAGGATAACGCATGTTAGGTTTGGGTTAGGTCTAGGATTTGCTCTCATCAGGCTCATACTTTCGCATATTTCTCATACTTCATGGCTAGATCCTGGGCTGTTTTTGGATTGTATCACGTAGTAATGTGGTACCACGCTGAAACAGTCAATTCATCCTGGTTTCGATCAATATTTTAGAGGATAACGCATGTTAGGTCTGGGATAGGTCTGGGATTCGCCCTCATCAGGCTCATACTTTCGCGTTTTTCACATACTTGTTGAACTGATCCTGGGTTTTTTTCTGGTTTGGATCACGTAGCAATGTGGTACCACACTGAAACAGTCGATTAAACCTGGTTTCGATCAATATTTTACTGGATAACGCAAGTTAGGTCTCGGATAGTTCTGGGATTTACCCTCATCAGGCTCATACTTTCGCATTCTTCACATACTTGTTGAACGGATCCTGGGTTTTTTCTGGTTTGGTTCACGTAGTAATGTGGTACCACACTGAAACGGTCAATTAAACCTGGTTTCGATCAATATTTTTGAGGATAACGCATGTTAGGTCTAGGTTTGGCCGGGGATTTTCACTCATCAGACTCATACTTTCGCAGTTTTAACATACATGTTGGCCTGATCGAGGGTTCTTTCAGCTTTGGATCACGTAGTGAAGTGGTACCACACTGAAGCAGTCCATTAAACCTGGTTTCGATCAATATTTTAGAGGATAACGCATGTTAGGTTTGGGTTAGGTCTAGGATTTGCCCTCATCAGGCTCATACTTTCGCATATTTCTCATACTTCATGACTAGATCCTGGGCTATTTCTGGATTGTATCACGTAGTAATGTGGTACCACGCTGAAACAGTCAATTAAACCTGGTTTCGATCACTATTTTAGAGGAAAACGCATGTTAGGTCTGGGATAGGTGTGGGATTCGCCCTCATCAGGCTCATACTTTCGCGTTTTTCACATACTTGTTGAACTGATCCTGGGTTATTTTCTGGTTTGGATCACATAGTAATGTGGTACCACACTGAAACAGTCGATTAAACCAGGTTTCGATCAATATTTTTGAGGATAACGCATGTTAGGTCTAGGTTAGGCCTGGGATTTTCACTCATCAGACTCATACTTTCGCATTCTTCACACACTTGTTGAACGGATCCTGGGTTTTCTCTGGTTTGGATCACGTAGTAATGTGGGACCACACTGAAACGGTAAATTAAACCTGGTTTCGATCAATATTTTAGAGGATAACGCATGTTAGGTTTGGGTTAGGTCTAGGATTTGCTCTCATCAGGCTCATACTTTCGCATATTTCTCATACTTCATGGCTAGATCCTGGGCTGTTTTTGGATTGTATCACGTAGTAATGTGGTACCACGCTGAAACAGTCAATTAAACCTGGTTTCGATCACTATTTTAGAGGATAACGCATGTTAGGTCTGGGATAGGTGTGGGATTCGCCCTCATCAGGCTCATACTTTCGCGTTTTTCACATACTTGTTGAACTGATCCTGGGTAATTTTCTGGTTTGGATCACGTAGTAATGTGGTACCATACTGAAACAGTCGATTAAACCTGGTTTCGATCAATATTTTAGAGGATAACGCAAGTTAGGTCTGGGATAGGTCTGGGATTTGCCCTCATCAGACTCATACTTTCGCACACTTCACATACCCGTTGAACAGATCCTGGGTTATTTTCTGGTTTGGATCACATAGTAATGTGGTACCACACTGAAACAGTCGATTAAACCAGGTCTTGATAAATATTCTAGAGGATAACGTATGTTAGGTCTGGGTTAGGTCCAGGATTTGCCCTCGTCAGGCTCATACTTTCGCATATTTCTCATACTTCATGGCTAGATCCTGGGCTATTTCTGGATTGGATCACGTAGTAATGTGGTACCACACCGAAACGGTAAATTAAACCTGGTTTCGATCAATATTTTAGAGGATAACGCAAGTTAGGTCTGGGATAGGTCTGGGCTTTGCCCTCATCAGGCTCATACTTTCGCGTTTTTCACATACTTGTTGAACAGATCCTGGGTTTTTTCCGGTTTGGGTCACGTAGTAGTGTGGTACCACACTGAAACAGTCGATTAAACCTGGTTTCGATCAATATTTTTGAGGATAACGCATGTTAGGTCTAGGTTAGGCCGGGGATTTTCACTCATCAGAATCATACTTTCGCAGTTTTAACTTACATGTTGGCCTGATCGAGGGTTTCTTCTGCTTTGGATCACATAGTGAAGTGGTACCACACTGTAGCAGTCCATTAAACCTGGTTTGGATCAATATTTTATAGGATGACGAATGTTAGGTTTGCGTTAGGTCTAGGATTTGCCCTCATCAGGCTCATACTTTCGCATACTTCTCATACTTCATGGCTAGATCCTGGGCTGTTTCTGGATTGTATCACGTAGTAATGTGGTACCACGCTGAAACAGTCAATTAATCCTGGTTACGATCAATATTTTAGAGGATAACGGACTTTAGGACTAGGTTAGGCCAGGAATTTTCCTTCATCAGACTCGTACTTTCGCATTCTTCACATACTTGTTGAACAGATCCTGGGTTTTTTCTGGTTTGGATCACGTAGTAATGTGGCACCACACTGAAACATTAAATTAAACCTGGGCTTGATAAATATTTTTGAGGATAAAGCATGTTAGGTCTGGGTTAGGTCTAGGATTTGCCCTCATCAGGCTCATACTTTCACATATTTCTCATACTTCATGGATAGATCCTGGGCTATTTCTCGATCGGATCACGTAGTAATGTGGTACCACACTGAAACAGTCAATTAAACCTGGTTTCGATCAATATTTTAGAGGATAACGCAAGTTATGTCTGGTATAGGTCTGGGATTTGCCCTCATCAGGGTCATACTTTCGCATTTTTCACATACTTGTTGAACAGATCCTGGGTTTTTTCTGGTTTGGATCACGTAGTAATGTGGTACCACACTGAAGCAGTCCATTAACCCTGGTTTCGATCAATATTTTAGAGAATAATCCATGTTAGTTCTAGGTTAGGTCTGGGATTTGCTCTCATCAGGCTCATTCTTTCGCATATTTCTCATACTTGATGGCTAGATCTTGGGCTTTTTCTGGATTGCATCACGTAGTAATGTAGTACCACACTGAAACAGTCAATGGAATCTGGTTTCCATCAATATTTTAGAGGACAACGCAATTTATGTCTGGGATAGGTCTGGGATTTGCCCTCATCAGGGTCATACTTTCGCATTTTTCACATACTTGTTGAACGGATCCTGGGTTTTCTCTGGTTTGGATCACGTAGTAATGTGGTACCACACTGAAGCAGTCCATTAACCCTGGTTTCGATCAATATTTTAGAGAATAATCCATGTTAGTTCTAGGTTAGGTCTGGGATTTGCTCTCATCAGGCTCATTCTTTCGCATATTTCTCATACTTGATGACTAGATCTTGGGCTTTTTCTGGATTGCATCACGTAGTAATGTAGTACCACACTGAAACAGTCAATGGAATCTGGTTTCCATCAATATTTTAGAGGACAACGCAATTTATGTCTGGGATAGGTCTGGGATTTGCCCTCATCAGGGTCATACTTTCGCATTTTTCACATACTTGTTGAACGGATCCTGGGTTTTCTCTGGTTTGGATCACGTAGTAATGTGGGACCACACTGAAAAAATCAATTAAACCTGGTCTTGATAAATATTTTAGAGGATAACGCATGTTAGGTCTGGTTTAGGTCTGGGATTAGCTCTCATCAGGCTCATTCTTTCGCATATTTCTCATACTTGATGGCTAGATCCTGGGCTTTTTCTGGATTGCATCACGTAGTAATGTGGTACCACGCTGAAACAGTCAATTAAACCTGGTTTCGATCAATATTTTAGAGGATAACGCAAGTTAGGTCTGGGATAGGTCTGGGATTTGCCCTCATCAGACTCATACTTTCGCACACTTCACATACCCGTTGAACAGATCCTGGGTTATTTTCTGGTTTGGATCACATAGTAATGTGGTACCACACTGAAACAGTCGATTAAACCAGGTCTTGATAAATATTCTAGAGGATAACGTATGTTAGGTCTGGGTTAGGTCCAGGATTTGCCCTCGTCAGGCTCATACTTTCGCATATTTCTCATACTTCATGGCTAGATCCTGGGCTATTTCTGGATTGGATCACGTAGTAATGTGGTACCACACCGAAACGGTAAATTAAACCTGGTTTCGATCAATATTTTAGAGGATAACGCAAGTTAGGTCTGGGATAGGTCTGGGCTTTGCCCTCATCAGGCTCATACTTTCGCGTTTTTCACATACTTGTTGAACAGATCCTGGGTTTTTTCCGGTTTGGGTCACGTAGTAGTGTGGTACCACACTGAAACAGTCGATTAAACCTGGTTTCGATCAATATTTTTGAGGATAACGCATGTTAGGTCTAGGTTAGGCCGGGGATTTTCACTCATCAGAATCATACTTTCGCAGTTTTAACTTACATGTTGGCCTGATCGAGGGTTTCTTCTGCTTTGGATCACATAGTGAAGTGGTACCACACTGTAGCAGTCCATTAAACCTGGTTTGGATCAATATTTTATAGGATGACGAATGTTAGGTTTGCGTTAGGTCTAGGATTTGCCCTCATCTGGCTCATACTTTCGCATACTTCTCATACTTCATGGCTAGATCCTGGGCTGTTTCTGGATTGTATCACGTAGTAATGTGGTACCACGCTGAAACAGTCAATTAATCCTGGTTACGATCAATATTTTAGAGGATAACGGACTTTAGGACTAGGTTAGGCCAGGAATTTTCCTTCATCAGACTCGTACTTTCGCATTCTTCACATACTTGTTGAACAGATCCTGGGTTTTTTCTGGTTTGGATCACGTAGTAATGTGGCACCACACTGAAACATTAAATTAAACCTGGGCTTGATAAATATTTTTGAGGATAAAGCATGTTAGGTCTGGGTTAGGTCTAGGATTTGCCCTCATCAGGCTCATACTTTCACATATTTCTCATACTTCATGGATAGATCCTGGGCTGTTTCTCGATCGGATCACGTAGTAATGTGGTACCACACTGAAACAGTCAATTAAACCTGGTTTCGATCAATATTTTAGAGGATAACGCAAGTTATGTCTGGTATAGGTCTGGGATTTGCCCTCATCAGGGTCATACTTTCGCATTTTTCACATACTTGTTGAACAGATCCTGGGTTTTTTCTGGTTTGGATCACGTAGTAATGTGGTACCACACTGAAGCAGTCCATTAACCCTGGTTTCGATCAATATTTTAGAGAATAATCCATGTTAGTTCTAGGTTAGGTCTGGGATTTGCTCTCATCAGGCTCATTCTTTCGCATATTTCTCATACTTGATGGCTAGATCTTGGGCTTTTCCTGGATTGCATCACGTAGTAATGTAGTACCACACTGAAACAGTCAATGGAATCTGGTTTCCATCAATATTTTAGAGGACAACGCAATTTATGTCTGGGATAGGTCTGGGATTTGCCCTCATCAGGGTCATACTTTCGCATTTTTCACATACTTGTTGAACAGATCCTGGGTTTTTTCTTGTTTGGATCACGTAGTAATGTGGTACCACACTGAAACAGTCCATAAAACCTGGTTTCGAACAATATTTTAGAGAATAATTCATGTTAGGTCTAGGTTAGGTCTGGGATTTTCTCTCATCAGGCTCATTCTTTCGCATATTTCTCATACTTGATGGCTAGATCCTGGGCTTTTTCTGGATTGCATCACGTAGTAATGAAGTACAACACTGAAACAGACAATTAAACCTGTTTTCCATCAATATTTTAGAGGACAACGCAAGTTAGGTCTGGGATAGGTCTGGGATTCGCCCTCATCAGGCTCATACTTTCGCGTTTTTCACATACTTGTTGAACTGATCCTGGGTTTTTTCTGTTTTGGATCACGTAGTAATGTGGTACCACACTGAAACAGTCGATTAAACCTGGTTTCGATCAATATTTTAGAGGATAACGCAAGTTAGGTCCGGGATAGGTCTGGGATTTGCCCTCATCAGACTCATACTTTCGCACACTTCACATACTCGTTGAACAGATCCAGGGTTATTTTCTGGTTTGGATCACATAGTAATGTGGTACCACACTGAAACAGTCGATTAAACCAGGTCTTGATAAATATTTTAGAGGATAACGTATGTTAGGTCTGGGTTAGGTCCAGGATTTGACCTCGTCAGGCTCATACTTTCGCATATTTCTCATACTTCATGGCTAGATCCTGGGCTATTTCTGGATTGGATCACGTAGTAATGTGGTACCACACTGAAACGGTCAATTAAACCTGGTTTCGATCAATATTTTTGAGGATAACGCATGTTAGGTCTAGGTTTGGCCGGGGATTTTCACTCATCAGACTCATACTTTCGCAGTTTTAACATACATGTTGGCCTGATCGAGGGTTCTTTCTGCTTTGGATCACGTAGTGAAGTGGTACCACACTGAAGCAGTCCATTAAACCTGGTTTCGATCAATATTTTAGAGGATAACGCATGTTAGGTTTGGGTTAGGTCTAGGATTTGCCCTCATCAGGCTCATACTTTCGCATATTTCTCATACTTCATGGCTAGATCCTGGGCTGTTTCTGGATTGCATCACGTAGTAATGTGGTACCACGCTGAAACAGTCAATTCATCCTGGTTTCGATCAATATTTTAGAGGATAACGCATGTTAGGTCTGGGATAGGCCAGGAATTTTCCTTCATCAGACTCGTACTTTCGCATTCTTCACATACTTGTTGAACAGATCCTGGGTTTTTTCTGGTTTGGATCACGTAGTAATGTGGCACCACACTGAAACATTAAATTAAACCTGGGCTTGATAAATATTTTTGAGGATAAAGCATGTTAGGTCTGGGTTAGGTCTAGGATTTGCCCTCATCAGGCTCATACTTTCACATATTTCTCATACTTCATGGATAGATCCTGGGCTATTTCTCGATCGGATCACGTAGTAATGTGGTACCACACTGAAACAGTCAATTAAACCTGGTTTCGATCAATATTTTAGAGGATAACGCAAGTTATGTCTGGTATAGGTCTGGGATTTGCCCTCATCAGGGTCATACTTTCGCATTTTTCACATACTTGTTGAACAGATCCTGGGTTTTTTCTGGTTTGGATCACGTAGTAATGTGGTACCACACTGAAGCAGTCCATTAACCCTGGTTTCGATCAATATTTTAGAGAATAATCCATGTTAGTTCTAGGTTAGGTCTGGGATTTGCTCTCATCAGGCTCATTCTTTCGCATATTTCTCATACTTGATGGCTAGATCTTGGGCTTTTTCTGGATTGCATCACGTAGTAATGTAGTACCACACTGAAACAGTCAATGGAATCTGGTTTCCATCAATATTTTAGAGGACAACGCAATTTATGTCTGGGATAGGTCTGGGATTTGCCCTCATCAGGGTCATACTTTCGCATTTTTCACATACTTGTTGAACGGATCCTGGGTTTTCTCTGGTTTGGATCACGTAGTAATGTGGTACCACACTGAAGCAGTCCATTAACCCTGGTTTCGATCAATATTTTAGAGAATAATCCATGTTAGTTCTAGGTTAGGTCTGGGATTTGCTCTCATCAGGCTCATTCTTTCGCATATTTCTCATACTTGATGACTAGATCTTGGGCTTTTTCTGGATTGCATCACGTAGTAATGTAGTACCACACTGAAACAGTCAATGGAATCTGGTTTCCATCAATATTTTAGAGGACAACGCAATTTATGTCTGGGATAGGTCTGGGATTTGCCCTCATCAGGGTCATACTTTCGCATTTTTCACATACTTGTTGAACGGATCCTGGGTTTTCTCTGGTTTGGATCACGTAGTAATGTGGGACCACACTGAAAAAATCAATTAAACCTGGTCTTGATAAATATTTTAGAGGATAACGCATGTTAGGTCTGGTTTAGGTCTGGGATTAGCTCTCATCAGGCTCATTCTTTCGCATATTTCTCATACTTGATGGCTAGATCCTGGGCTTTTTCTGGATTGCATCACGTAGTAATGTGGTACCACGCTGAAACAGTCAATTAAACCTGGTTTCGATCAATATTTTAGAGGATAACGCAAGTTAGGTCTGGGATAGGTCTGGGATTTGCCCTCATCAGACTCATACTTTCGCACACTTCACATACCCGTTGAACAGATCCTGGGTTATTTTCTGGTTTGGATCACATAGTAATGTGGTACCACACTGAAACAGTCGATTAAACCAGGTCTTGATAAATATTCTAGAGGATAACGTATGTTAGGTCTGGGTTAGGTCCAGGATTTGCCCTCGTCAGGCTCATACTTTCGCATATTTCTCATACTTCATGGCTAGATCCTGGGCTATTTCTGGATTGGATCACGTAGTAATGTGGTACCACACCGAAACGGTAAATTAAACCTGGTTTCGATCAATATTTTAGAGGATAACGCAAGTTAGGTCTGGGATAGGTCTGGGCTTTGCCCTCATCAGGCTCATACTTTCGCGTTTTTCACATACTTGTTGAACAGATCCTGGGTTTTTTCCGGTTTGGGTCACGTAGTAGTGTGGTACCACACTGAAACAGTCGATTAAACCTGGTTTCGATCAATATTTTTGAGGATAACGCATGTTAGGTCTAGGTTAGGCCGGGGATTTTCACTCATCAGAATCATACTTTCGCAGTTTTAACTTACATGTTGGCCTGATCGAGGGTTTCTTCTGCTTTGGATCACATAGTGAAGTGGTACCACACTGTAGCAGTCCATTAAACCTGGTTTGGATCAATATTTTATAGGATGACGAATGTTAGGTTTGCGTTAGGTCTAGGATTTGCCCTCATCTGGCTCATACTTTCGCATACTTCTCATACTTCATGGCTAGATCCTGGGCTGTTTCTGGATTGTATCACGTAGTAATGTGGTACCACGCTGAAACAGTCAATTAATCCTGGTTACGATCAATATTTTAGAGGATAACGGACTTTAGGACTAGGTTAGGCCAGGAATTTTCCTTCATCAGACTCGTACTTTCGCATTCTTCACATACTTGTTGAACAGATCCTGGGTTTTTTCTGGTTTGGATCACGTAGTAATGTGGCACCACACTGAAACATTAAATTAAACCTGGGCTTGATAAATATTTTTGAGGATAAAGCATGTTAGGTCTGGGTTAGGTCTAGGATTTGCCCTCATCAGGCTCATACTTTCACATATTTCTCATACTTCATGGATAGATCCTGGGCTGTTTCTCGATCGGATCACGTAGTAATGTGGTACCACACTGAAACAGTCAATTAAACCTGGTTTCGATCAATATTTTAGAGGATAACGCAAGTTATGTCTGGTATAGGTCTGGGATTTGCCCTCATCAGGGTCATACTTTCGCATTTTTCACATACTTGTTGAACAGATCCTGGGTTTTTTCTGGTTTGGATCACGTAGTAATGTGGTACCACACTGAAGCAGTCCATTAACCCTGGTTTCGATCAATATTTTAGAGAATAATCCATGTTAGTTCTAGGTTAGGTCTGGGATTTGCTCTCATCAGGCTCATTCTTTCGCATATTTCTCATACTTGATGGCTAGATCTTGGGCTTTTCCTGGATTGCATCACGTAGTAATGTAGTACCACACTGAAACAGTCAATGGAATCTGGTTTCCATCAATATTTTAGAGGACAACGCAATTTATGTCTGGGATAGGTCTGGGATTTGCCCTCATCAGGGTCATACTTTCGCATTTTTCACATACTTGTTGAACAGATCCTGGGTTTTTTCTTGTTTGGATCACGTAGTAATGTGGTACCACACTGAAACAGTCCATAAAACCTGGTTTCGAACAATATTTTAGAGAATAATTCATGTTAGGTCTAGGTTAGGTCTGGGATTTTCTCTCATCAGGCTCATTCTTTCGCATATTTCTCATACTTGATGGCTAGATCCTGGGCTTTTTCTGGATTGCATCACGTAGTAATGAAGTACAACACTGAAACAGACAATTAAACCTGTTTTCCATCAATATTTTAGAGGACAACGCAAGTTAGGTCTGGGATAGGTCTGGGATTCGCCCTCATCAGGCTCATACTTTCGCGTTTTTCACATACTTGTTGAACTGATCCTGGGTTTTTTCTGTTTTGGATCACGTAGTAATGTGGTACCACACTGAAACAGTCGATTAAACCTGGTTTCGATCAATATTTTAGAGGATAACGCAAGTTAGGTCCGGGATAGGTCTGGGATTTGCCCTCATCAGACTCATACTTTCGCACACTTCACATACTCGTTGAACAGATCCAGGGTTATTTTCTGGTTTGGATCACATAGTAATGTGGTACCACACTGAAACAGTCGATTAAACCAGGTCTTGATAAATATTTTAGAGGATAACGTATGTTAGGTCTGGGTTAGGTCCAGGATTTGACCTCGTCAGGCTCATACTTTCGCATATTTCTCATACTTCATGGCTAGATCCTGGGCTATTTCTGGATTGGATCACGTAGTAATGTGGTACCACACTGAAACGGTCAATTAAACCTGGTTTCGATCAATATTTTTGAGGATAACGCATGTTAGGTCTAGGTTTGGCCGGGGATTTTCACTCATCAGACTCATACTTTCGCAGTTTTAACATACATGTTGGCCTGATCGAGGGTTCTTTCTGCTTTGGATCACGTAGTGAAGTGGTACCACACTGAAGCAGTCCATTAAACCTGGTTTCGATCAATATTTTAGAGGATAACGCATGTTAGGTTTGGGTTAGGTCTAGGATTTGCCCTCATCAGGCTCATACTTTCGCATATTTCTCATACTTCATGGCTAGATCCTGGGCTGTTTCTGGATTGCATCACGTAGTAATGTGGTACCACGCTGAAACAGTCAATTCATCCTGGTTTCGATCAATATTTTAGAGGATAACGCATGTTAGGTCTGGGATAGGCCAGGAATTTTCCTTCATCAGACTCGTACTTTCGCATTCTTCACATACTTGTTGAACAGATCCTGGGTTTTTTCTGGTTTGGATCACGTAGTAATGTGGCACCACACTGAAACATTAAATTAAACCTGGGCTTGATAAATATTTTTGAGGATAAAGCATGTTAGGTCTGGGTTAGGTCTAGGATTTGCCCTCATCAGGCTCATACTTTCACATATTTCTCATACTTCATGGATAGATCCTGGGCTATTTCTCGATCGGATCACGTAGTAATGTGGTACCACACTGAAACAGTCAATTAAACCTGGTTTCGATCAATATTTTAGAGGATAACGCAAGTTATGTCTGGTATAGGTCTGGGATTTGCCCTCATCAGGGTCATACTTTCGCATTTTTCACATACTTGTTGAACAGATCCTGGGTTTTTTCTGGTTTGGATCACGTAGTAATGTGGTACCACACTGAAGCAGTCCATTAACCCTGGTTTCGATCAATATTTTAGAGAATAATCCATGTTAGTTCTAGGTTAGGTCTGGGATTTGCTCTCATCAGGCTCATTCTTTCGCATATTTCTCATACTTGATGGCTAGATGTTGGGCTTTTTCTGGATTGCATCACGTAGTAATGTAGTACCACACTGAAACAGTCAATGGAATCTGGTTTCCATCAATATTTTAGAGGACAACGCAATTTATGTCTGGGATAGGTCTGGGATTTGCCCTCATCAGGGTCATACTTTCGCATTTTTCACATACTTGTTGAACAGATCCTGGGTTTTTTCTTGTTTGGATCACGTAGTAATGTGGTACCACACTGAAACAGTCCATAAAACCTGGTTTCGAACAATATTTTAGAGAATAATTCATGTTAGGTCTAGGTTAGGTCTGGGATTTTCTCTCATCAGGCTCATTCTTTCGCATATTTCTCATACTTGATGGCTAGATCCTGGGCTTTTTCTGGATTGCATCACGTAGTAATGAAGTACAACACTGAAACAGACAATTAAACCTGTTTTCCATCAATATTTTAGAGGACAACGCAAGTTGGGTCTGGGATAGGTCTGGGATTCGCCCTCATCAGGCTCATACTTTCGCGTTTTTCACATACTTGTTGAACTGATCCTGGGTTTTTTCTGTTTTGGATCACGTAGTAATGTGGTACCACACTGAAACAGTCGATTAAACCTGGTTTCGATCAATATTTTAGAGGATAACGCAAGTTAGGTCCGGGATAGGTCTGGGATTTGCCCTCACCAGACTCATACTTTCGCACACTTCACATACTCGTTGAACAGATCCTGGGTTATTTTCTGGTTTGGATCACATGGTAATGTGGTACCACACTGAAACAGTCGATTAAACCAGGTCTTGATAAATATTTTAGAGGATAACGTATGTTAGGTCTGGGTTAGGTCCAGGATTTGACCTCGTCAGGCTCATACTTTCGCATATTTCTCATACTTCATGGCTAGATCCTGGGCTATTTCTGGATTGGATCACGTAGTAATGTGGTACCACACTGAAACGGTCAATTAAACCTGGTTTCGATCAATATTTTTGAGGATAACGCATGTTAGGTCTAGGTTTGGCCGGGGATTTTCACTCATCAGACTCATACTTTCGCAGTTTTAACATACATGTTGGCCTGATCGAGGGTTCTTTCTGCTTTGGATCACGTAGTGAAGTGGTACCACACTGAAGCAGTCCATTAAACCTGGTTTCGATCAATATTTTAGAGGATAACGCATGTTAGGTTTGGGTTAGGTCTAGGATTTGCCCTCATCAGGCTCATACTTTCGCATATTTCTCATACTTCATGGCTAGATCCTGGGCTGTTTCTGGATTGTATCACGTAGTAATGTGGTACCACGCTGAAACAGTCAATTCATCCTGGTTTCGATCAATATTTTAGAGGATAACGCATGTTAGGTCTGGGATAGGTCTGGGATTCGCCCTCATCAGGCTCATACTTTCGCGTTTTTCACATACTTGTTGAACTGATCCTGGGTTTTTTCTGGTTTGGATCACGTAGCAATGTGGTACCACACTGAAACAGTCGATTAAACCTGGTTTCGATCAATATTTTTGAGGATAACGCAAGTTTGGTCTGGGATAGGTCTGGGATTTGCCCTCATCAGGCTCATACTTTCGCGTTTTTCACATACTTGTTGAACAGATCCTGGGTTTTTTCTGGTTTGGGTCACGTAGTAATGTAGTACCACTCTGAAACAGTCGATTAAGCCAGGTTACGATCAATATATTTGAGGATAACGCATGTTAGGTCCAGGTTAGGTCTGGGATTTTCACTCATCAGACTCATACTTTCGCATTCTTCACATACTTGTTGAACGGATCCTGGGTTTTTTCTGGTTTGGATCACGCAGTAATGTGGGACCACACTGAAACAATCAATTGAACCTGGTCTTGATAAATATTTTAGAGGATAACGCATGTTGGGTCTGGGTTAGGTCTAGGATTTGCCCTCGTCAGGCTCATACTTTCGCATATTTCTCATACTTCATGCCTAGATCCTGGGCTTTTTCTGGTTTGGATCACGTAGTAATGTGGGACCACACTGAAACAATCAATTATACCTGGTCATGATAAATATTTTAGAGGATAACGCATGTTAGGTCTGGGTTAGGTCTAGGATTTGCCCTCAGCAGGATCATACTTTCGCGTTTTTCACATACTTGTTGAACAGATCCTGGGTTTTTTCTGGTTTGGGTCACGTAGTAGTGTGGTACCACACTGAAACAGTCGATTAAACCAGGTCTCGATCAATATTTTTGAGGATAATGCATGTTAGGTCTAGGTTAGGCCGGGGATTTTCACTCATCAGACTCATACTTTCGCATTCTTCACATACTTGTTGAACAGATCCTGGGTTTTTTCTGGTTTGGATCACAGAGTAATGTGGGGCCTACTGAAACAATCAATTAAACCTGGTTTCGATCAATATTTTTGAGGATAATGCATGTTAGGTCTAGGTTAGGCCTGGGATTTTCACTCATCAGACTCATACTTTCGCATTCTTCACATACTTGTTGAACGGATCCTGGGTTTTTTCTGGTTTGTATCACGTAGTAATGTGGGACCACACTGAAACAATCAATTAAACCTGGTCATGATAAATATTTTAGAGGATAACGCATGTTAGGTCTGGGTTAGGTCTAGGATTTGCCCTCGTCAGGCTCATACTTTCGCATATTACTCATACTTCATGCCTAGATCCTGGGCTATTTCTGGATTGGATCACGTAGTAATGTGGTACCACACTGAAACAGTCAATTAAACCTGGTTTTGATCAATATTTTAGAGAATAATTCATGTTATGTCTAGGTTAGTTCTGGGATTTGCTCTCATCAGGCTCATTCTTTCGCATATTTCTCATACTTGATGGCTAGATCCTGGGCTTTCCCTGGATTGCATCACGTAGTAATGAAGAACAACACCGAAACAGTCAATTAAACCTGGTTTCCAGCAATATTTTAGAGGACAACGCATGTTAGGTCTAGGTAAGCCCTGGGATTTGCCCTCATCAGGGTCATACTTTCGCAGTTTTAACATACATGTTGACCTGATCGAGGGTATTTTCTGGTTTGGTTCACGTAGTAATGTGGTACCACACTGAAACATTCAATTAAACCTGGTCTTGATAAATATTTTACAGGATAACGCATGTTAGGTTTGGGTTAGGTCTAGGATTTGCCCTCATCAGGCTCATACATTCGCATATTTCTCATACTTCATGGCTAGATCCTGGGCTGTTTCTGGATTGTATCGTGTAGTAATGTGGTACCACGCTGAAACAGTCAATTAAACCTGGTTTCGATCAATATTTTAGAGGATAACGCAAGTTAAGTCTAGGATAGGTCTGGGATTTGACCTCATCAGACTCATACTTTCGCGTTTTTCACATACTTGTTGAACGGATCCTGGGTTTTTTCTGGTTTGGATCACGTAGTAATGTGGTACAACACTGAAACAATCAATTATACCTGGTCATGATAAATAGTTTAGAGGATAACGCATGTTAGGTCTGGGTTAGGTCTAGGATTTGCCCTTGTCAGGCTCATATTTTCGCATATTTCTCATACTTCATGGCTAGATCATGGGCTGTTTCTGGATTGTATCACGTAGTAATGTGGTACCACGCTGAAACAGTCAATTAAACCTGGTTTCGTTCAATCATTTTAGAGGCTAACGCTAGTTAGGTCTGGGATAGGTCTGGGATTTGCCCTCAGCAGGCTCATACTTTCGCGTTTTTCACATACTTGTTGAACAGATCCTGGGTTTTTTCTGGTTTGGGTCACGTAGTAGTGTGGTACCACACTGAAACAGTCGATTAAACCAGGTTTCGATCAATATTTTTGAGGATAATGCATGTTAGGTCTAGGTTAGGCCGGGGATTTTCACTCATCAGACTCATACTTTCGCATTCTTCACATACTTGTTGAACAGATCCTGGGTTTTTTCTGGTTTGGATCACAGAGTAATGTGGGGCCTACTGAAACAATCAATTAAACCTGGTTTCGATCAATATTTTTGAGGATAATGCATGTTAGGTCTAGGTTAGGCCTGGGATTTTCACTCATCAGACTCATACTTTCGCATTCTTCACATACTTGTTGAACGGATCCTGGGTATTTTCTGGTTTGGTTCACGTAATAATGTGGTACCACACTGAAACATTCAATTAAACCTGGTCTTGATAAATATTTTACAGGATAACGCATGTTAGGTTTGGGTTAGGTCTAGGATTTGCCCTCATCAGGCTCATACATTCGCATATTTCTCATACTTCATGGCTAGATCCTGGGCTGTTTCTGGATTGTATCACGTAGTAATGTGGTACCACGCTGAAACAGTCAATTAAACCTGGTTTCGATCAATATTTTAGAGGATAACGCAAGTTAGGTCTGGGATAGGTCTGGGGTTCGCCCTCACCAGGCTCATACTTTCGCGTTTTTCACATACTTGTTGAACAGATCCTGGGTTTTTTCTGGTTTGGGTCACGTAGTAGTGTGGTACCACACTGAAACAGTCGATTAAACCAGGTTTCGATCAATATTTTTGAGGATAATGCATGTTAGGTCTAGGTTAGGCCGGGGATTTTCACTCATCAGACTCATACTTTCGCATTCTTCACATACTTGTTGAACAGATCCTGGGTTTTTTCTGGTTTGGATCACAGAGTAATGTGGGACCACACCGAAGCAATCAATTAAACCTGGTTTCGATCAATATTTTTGAGGATAATGCATGTTAGGTCTAGGTTAGGCCTGGGATTTTCAGTCACCAGACTCATACTTTCGCATTCTTCACATACATGTTGACCTGATCGAGGGTTTTTTCTGGTTTGGATCACGTAGTAATGTGGTACCACACTGAAACAGTCGATTAAACCTGGTTTCCATCAATATTTTTGAGGATAACGCATGTTAGGTATAGGTTAGGTCGAGGATTTTCACACATCAGACTCATACTTTCGCATTCTTCACATACTCGTTGAACGGATCCTGGGTTTTTACTGGATTGGATCACGTAGTAATGTGGCACCACACTGAAACAGTCAATTAAACCTGGTTTCGATCAATATTTGAGAGGATAACGCAAGTTAGGTCTAGGTTAGGTCTGGGATTTTCACTCATCAGACTCATACTTTCGCATTCTTCACATACTTGTTCAACGGATCCTGTGTTTTTTCTGGTTTGGATCACGTAGTAATGTGGTACCACACTGAAACAGTCGATTAAACCTGGTTTCGATCAATATTTTGGAGGATAACGCATGTTGGGTTTGGGTTAGGTCTAGGATTTGCCCTCATCAGGCTCATACTTTCGCATATTTCTCATACTTCATGGCTAGATCCTGGGCTGTTTCTGGATTGTATCACGTAGTAATGTGGTACCACGCTGAAACAGTCAATTAATCCTGGTTTCGATCAATATTTTAGAGGATAACGCAAGTAAGGTCTGGGATTGGTCTGGGATTCGCCCTCATCAGGCTCATACTTTCACGTTTTTCACATACTTGTTGAACTGATCCTGGGTTTTTTCTGGTTTGGATCACGTAGCAATGTGGTACCACACTGAAACAGTCCATTGAACCTGGTTTCGATCAATATTTTAGAGAATAATTCATGTTAGGTCTAGGTTAGGTCTGGGATTTGCTCTCATCAGGCTCATTCTTTCGCATAGTTCTCATACTTGATGGCTAGATCCTGGGCTTTCTCTGGATTGCATCACGTAGTAATGAAGAACAACACCGAAACAGTCAATTAAACCTGGTTTCCAGCAATATTTTAGAGGACAACGCATGTTAGGTCTAGGTAAGCCCTGGGATTTGCCCTCATCAGGGTCATACTTTCGCAGTTTTAACATACATGTTGACCTGATCGAGGGTATTTTCTGGTTTGGTTCACGTAGTAATGTGGTACCACACTGAAACATTCAATTAAACCTGGTCTTGATAAATATTTTACAGGATAACGCATGTTAGGTTTGGGTTAGGTCTAGGATTTGCCCTCATCAGGCTCATACATTCGCATATTTCTCATACTTCATGGCTAGATCCTGGGCTGTTTCTGGATTGTATCGTGTAGTAATGTGGTACCACGCTGAAACAGTCAATTAAACCTGGTTTCGATCAATATTTTAGAGGATAACGCAAGTTAAGTCTAGGATAGGTCTGGGATTTGACCTCATCAGACTCATACTTTCGCGTTTTTCACATACTTGTTGAACGGATCCTGGGTTTTTTCTGGTTTGGATCACGTAGTAATGTGGTACAACACTGAAACAATCAATTATACCTGGTCATGATAAATAGTTTAGAGGATAACGCATGTTAGGTCTGGGTTAGGTCTAGGATTTGCCCTTGTCAGGCTCATATTTTCGCATATTTCTCATACTTCATGGCTAGATCATGGGCTGTTTCTGGATTGTATCACGTAGTAATGTGGTACCACGCTGAAACAGTCAATTAAACCTGGTTTCGTTCAATCATTTTAGAGGATAACGCTAGTTAGGTCTGGGATAGGTCTGGGATTTGCCCTCAGCAGGCTCATACTTTCGCGTTTTTCACATACTTGTTGAACAGATCCTGGGTTTTTTCTGGTTTGGGTCACGTAGTAGTGTGGTACCACACTGAAACAGTCGATTAAACCAGGTTTCGATCAATATTTTTGAGGATAATGCATGTTAGGTCTAGGTTAGGCCGGGGATTTTCACTCATCAGACTCATACTTTCGCATTCTTCACATACTTGTTGAACAGATCCTGGGTTTTTTCTGGTTTGGATCACAGAGTAATGTGGGGCCTACTGAAACAATCAATTAAACCTGGTTTCGATCAATATTTTTGAGGATAATGCATGTTAGGTCTAGGTTAGGCCTGGGATTTTCACTCATCAGACTCATACTTTCGCATTCTTCACATACTTGTTGAACGGATCCTGGGTATTTTCTGGTTTGGTTCACGTAATAATGTGGTACCACACTGAAACATTCAATTAAACCTGGTCTTGATAATTATTTTACAGGATAACGCATGTTAGGTTTGGGTTAGGTCTAGGATTTGCCCTCATCAGGCTCATACATTCGCATATTTCTCATACTTCATGGCTAGATCCTGGGCTGTTTCTGGATTGTATCACGTAGTAATGTGGTACCACGCTGAAACAGTCAATTAAACCTGGTTTCGATCAATATTTTAGAGGATAACGCAAGTTAGGTCTGGGATAGGTCTGGGGTTCGCCCTCACCAGGCTCATACTTTCGCGTTTTTCACATACTTGTTGAACAGATCCTGGGTTTTTTCTGGTTTGGGTCACGTAGTAGTGTGGTACCACACTGAAACAGTCGATTAAACCAGGTTTCGATCAATATTTTTGAGGATAATGCATGTTAGGTCTAGGTTAGGCCGGGGATTTTCACTCATCAGACTCATACTTTCGCATTCTTCACATACTTGTTGAACAGATCCTGGGTTTTTTCTGGTTTGGATCACAGAGTAATGTGGGACCACACCGAAACAATCAATTAAACCTGGTTTCGATCAATATTTTTGAGGATAATGCATGTTAGGTCTAGGTTAGGCCTGGGATTTTCACTCACCAGACTCATACTTTCGCATTCTTCACATACATGTTGACCTGATCGAGGGTTTTTTCTGGTTTGGATCACGTAGTAATGTGGTACCACACTGAAACAGTCGATTAAACCTGGTTTCCATCAATATTTTTGAGGATAACGCATGTTAGGTATAGGTTAGGTCGAGGATTTTCACACATCAGACTCATACTTTCGCATTCTTCACATACTCGTTGAACGGATCCTGGGTTTTTACTGGATTGGATCACGTAGTAATGTGGCACCACACTGAAACAGTCAATTAAACCTGGTTTCGATCAATATTTGAGAGGATAACGCAAGTTAGGTCTAGGTTAGGTCTGGGATTTTCACTCATCAGACTCATACTTTCGCATTCTTCACATACTTGTTCAACGGATCCTGTGTTTTTTCTGGTTTGGATCACGTAGTAATGTGGTACCACACTGAAACAGTCGATTAAACCTGGTTTCGATCAATATTTTTGAGGATAACGCATGTTGGGTTTGGGTTAGGTCTAGGATTTGCCCTCATCAGGCTCATACTTTCGCATATTTCTCATACTTCATGGCTAGATCCTGGGCTGTTTCTGGATTGTATCACGTAGTAATGTGGTACCACGCTGAAACAGTCAATTAATCCTGGTTTCGATCAATATTTTAGAGGATAACGCAAGTAAGGTCTGGGATTGGTCTGGGATTCGCCCTCATCAGGCTCATACTTTCACGTTTTTCACATACTTGTTGAACTGATCCTGGGTTTTTTCTGGTTTGGATCACGTAGCAATGTGGTACCACACTGAAACAGTCCATTGAACCTGGTTTCGATCAATATTTTAGAGAATAATTCATGTTTGGTCTAGGTTAGTTCTGGGATTTGCTCTCATCAGGCTCATTCTTTCGCATAGTTCTCATACTTGATGGCTAGATCCAGGCCTTTTTCTGGATTGCATCACGTAGTAATGAAGTACAACACTGAAACAGTCAATTAAACCTGGTTTCCCTCAATATTTTAGAGGACAACGCAAGTTAGGTCTGGGATAGGTCTAGGATTCGCCCTCATCAGGCTCATACTTTCGCGTTTTTCACATATTTGTTGAACTGATCCTTGGTTTTTTCTGGATTGGATGACGTAGTAGTGTGGTACCACACTGAAACAGTCCATTAAACCTGGTTTCGATCACTATTTTAGAGGATAACGCATGTTAGGTCTGAGTTAGGTCTAGGATTTGCCCTCATCAGGCTCATACTTTCGCGTTTTTCACATCCTTGTTGAAGAGATCCTGGGTTTTTTCTGGTTTGGATCACGTAGCAATGTGGTACCACACTGAAGCGGTCCATTAAACCTGGTTTCGATCATTATTTTAGAGAATAATCCATGTTAGTTCTAGGTTAGGTCTGGGATTTGCTTTCATCAGGCTCATTCATTCGCGTATTTCTCATACTTGATGGCTAGATCTTGGGCTTTTTCTGGATTGCATCACGTAGTAATGTAGTACCACACTGAAACAGTCAATGGAATCTGGTTTCCATCAATATTTTAGAGGACAACGCAAGTTATGTCTGGGATAGGTCTGGGATTTGCCCTCATCAGGGTCATACTTTCGCATTTTTCACATACTTGTTGAACAGATCCTGGGTTTTTTCTTGTTTGGATCACGTAGTAGTGTGGAACCACACTGAACCAATCAATTAAACCTGGTTTGGATCAATATTTTTGAGGATAACGCATGTTAGGTCTAGGTTAGGCCTGGGATTTTCACTCATCAGACTTATACTTTCGCATTCTTCACATACTTGCTGATCGGATCCTGGGTTTTTTCTGGTTTGCATCACGTAGTAATGTGGGACCACGCTGAACCAATCAATTAAACCGGGTTTCGATCAATATTTTAGAGAATAATTCATGTTAGGCCTAGGTTAGGTTTAGGATTTGCCCTCATCAGGCTCATACTTTCGCATATTTCTCATACTTCATGGCTAGATCCTGGGCTGTTTCTGGATTGTATCACGTAGTAATGTGGTACCACGCTGAAACAGTCAATTAAACCTGGTTTTGATCAATATTTTAGAGGATAACGCAAGTTAGGTCTGGGATAGGTCTGGGATTCGCCCTCATCAGGCTCATACTTTCGCGTTTTTCACATACTTGTTGAACTGATACTGGGTTTTTTCTGGTTTGGATCACGTAGCAATGTGGTACCACACTGAAACATTCGATTAAACCTGGTTTCGATCAATATTTTAGAGGATAACGCAAGTTAGGTCTGGGATAGGTCTGGGATTCGCCCTCATCAGGCTCATACGTTCGCGTTTTTCACATACTTGTTGAACAGATCCTGAGTTTTTTCTGGTTTGGGTCACGTAGTAATGTGGTCCCACACTGAAACAGTCGATTAAACCAGGTTTCGATCAATATTTTTGAGGATAACGCATGTTAGGTCTAGGTTTGGCCTGGGATTTTCACTCATCAGACTCATACTTTCGCATTCTTCACATACTTGTTGAACGGATCCTGGGTTTTTTCTGGTTTGGATCACGTAGTAATGTGGGACCACACTGAAACAATCAATTAAACCTGGTCATGATAAATATTTTAGAGGACAACGCATGTTAGGTCTAGGTTAGGCCTGGGATTTGCCTTCATCAGGGTCATTCTTTCGCATATTTCTCATACTTCATGGCTAGATCCTGGGCTGTTTCTGGATTGGATCACGTAGTAATGTGGTACCACACTGAAACAGTCAATTAAACCTGGTTTTGATCAGTATTTTAGAGAATAATTCATGTTAGGTCTAGGTTAGGTCTGGGATTTGCTCTCATCAGGTTCATACTTTCGCATATTTCTCATACTTCATGGCTAGATCCTGGGCTGTTTCTGGATTGTATCACGTAGTAATGTGGTACCACGCTGAAACAGTCAATTGAACCTGGTTTCGTTCAATATTTTAGAGGATAACGCAAGTTAGGTCTGGGATAGGCCTGGGATTTGCCCTCAGCAGGCTCATACTTTCGCGTTTTTGACATACTTGTTGAACAGATCCTGGGTTTTTTCTGGTTTGGGTCACGTAGTTATGTGGTACCACGCTGAAACATTCAATGAAACCTGGTCTGGATAAATATTTTAGAGGATAACGCATGTTAGGTCTAGGTTAGCCCTGGGATTTTCACTCATCAGACTCATACCTTCGCATTCTTCAGATACTTGTTGAACGGATCCTGGGTATTTTCTGGTTTGGATCACGTAGTAATGTGGTACCACACTGAAACATTCAATCAAACCTGGTCTTGATAAATATTTTAGAGGATAACGCATGTTAGGTTTGGGTTAGGTCTAGGATTTGCCCTCATCAGGCTCATACATTCGCATACTTCTCATACTTCATGGCTAGATCCTGGGCTGTTTCTTGATTGTATCGCGTAGTAATGTGGTACCACGCTGAAACAGTCAATTGAACCTGGTTTCGTTCGATATTTTAGAGGATAGCGCAAGTTAGGTCTGGGATAGGTCTGGGATTTGCCCTCAGCAGGCTCATACTTTCGCGTTTTTCACATACTTGTTGAACAGATCCTGGGTTTCTTCTGGTTTGGATCACGTAGTAATGTGGTACAACACTGAAACAGTCAATTAAACCTGGTTTCCATCAATATTTTAGAGGACAACGCATGTTAAGTCTAGGTTAGGCCTGGGATTTGCCTTCATCAGGGTCATACTTTCGCATATTTCTCATTCTTCATGGCTAGATCCTGGGCAGTTTCTGGATTGGATCACGTAGTAATGTGGTACCACACTGAAACAGTCAATTAAACCTGGTTTTGATCAATATTTTAGAGAATAATTCATGTTAGGTCTAGGTTATGTCTGGGATTTGCTCTCATCAGGCTCATACTTTCGCATATTTCTCATACTTCATGGCTAGATCCTGGGCTATTTCTTGTTTGGATCACGTAGTAATGTGGTACCACACTGAAATAGTCAACTAAACCTGGTTTCGATCAATATTTTAGAGAATAATTCATGTTAGGTCTAGGTTAGGTCTGGGATTTGCTCTCATCAGGCTCATACTTTCGCATATTTCTCATACTTCATGGCTAGATCCTGGGCTATTTCTGGTTTGGATCACGTAGTAATGTGGTACCACACAGAAACAGTCAATTAAACCTGGTTTGGATCAATATTTTAGAGGATAACGCAAGTTAGGTCTGGGATAGGTCTGGGATTTGCCCTCATCAGGCTCATACTTTCGCGTTTTTCACATACTTGTTGAACAGATCCTGGGTTTTTTCTGCTTTGGGTCACGTAGTAATATGGTACAACACTGAAACAGTCGATTAAACCAGGTTTCGATCAATATTTTTGAGGATAATGCATGTTAGGTCTAGGTTAGGCGTGGGATTTTCACTCATCAGACTCATACTTTCGCATTCTTCACATACTTGTTGAACGGATCCTGGGTTTTTTCTGGTTTGGATCACGTAGTAATGTGGGACCACACTGAAACAATCAATTAAACCTGGTCATGATAAATATTTTAGAGGATAACGCATGGTAGGTCTGGGTTAGGTCTAGGATTTGCCCTCGTCAGGCTCATACTTTCGCATATTTCTCATACTTCATGCCTAGATCCTGGGCTATTTCTGGATTGGATCACGTAGTAATGTGGTACCACGCTGAAACAGTCAATTAAACCTGGTTTCGATCAATATTTTAGAGGATAACGCAAGTTAGGTCTGAGATAGGTCTGGGATTCGCCCTCATCAGGCTCATACTAACGCGTTTTCCACATACTTGTTGAACTGATCCTGGGTTTTTTCTGGTTTGGATCACGTAGTAATGTGGTACCACACTGAAACAGTCGATTAAACCTGGTTTCGATCAATATTTTAGTAGATAACGCATGTTAGGTCTGGGATAGGTCTGGGATTCGCCCTCATCAGGCTCATACTTTCGCGTTTTTCACATACTTGTTGAACAGATCCTGAGTTTTTTCTGGTTTGGGTCACGTAGTAATGTGGTACCACACTGAAACAGTCGATTAAACCAGGTTTCGATCAATATTTTTGAGGATAACGCATGTTAGGTCTAGGTTAGGCCTGGGATTTTCACTCATCAGACTCATACTTTCGCATTCTTCACATACTTGTTGAACGGATCCTGGGTTTTTTCTGGTTTGGATCACGTAGTAATGTGGGACCACACAGAAACAGTCGACTAAACCTGGTTTCGATTAATATTTTTGAGGATAACGCATGTTATGTCTGGGATGGGTCTGGGATTTGCCCTCATCAGGCTCATACTTTCGCATATATCTCATACTTCATGGCTAGATCCTGGGCTATTTCTGGATTGGATCACGTAGTAATGTGGTACCACGCTGAAACATTCAATGAAACCTGGTCTGGATAAATATTTTAGAGGATAACGCAAGTTAGGTCTGAGATAGGTCTGGGATTCGCCCTCATCAGGCTCATACTAACGCGTTTTCCACATACTCGTTGAACAGATCCTGGGTTATTTTCTGGTTTGGATCACATAGTAATGAGGTACCACACTGAAACAGTCGATTAAACCAGGTTTCGATCAATATTTTTGAGGATAACGCATGTTAGGTCTAGGTTAGGCCTGGGATTTTCACTCATCAGACTCATACTTTCGCATTCTTCACATACTTGTTGAACGGATCCTGGGTTTTTTCTGGTTTGGATCACGTAGTAATGTGGGACCACGCTGAACCAATCAATTAAACCTGGTTTCGATCAATATTTTAGAGAATAATTCATGTTAGGCCTAGGTTAGGTCTAGGATTTGCCCTCATCAGGCTCATGCTTTCGCATATTTCTCATACTTCATGGCTAGACCCTGGGCTATTTCTGGTTTGGATCTCGTAGTAACGTGGCACCACACTGAAACTGTCAATTAAACCTGGTTTGGATCAATATTTTAGAGGATAACGCAAGTTAGGTCTGGGATAGGTCTGGGATTCGCCCTCATCAGGCTCATACTTTCGCGTTTTTCACATACTTGTTGAACTGATACTGGGTTTTTTCTGGTTTGGATCACGTAGCAATGTAGTACCACACTGAAACAGTCGATTAAACCTGGTTTCGATCAATATTTTAGAGGATAACGCAAGTTAGGTCTGGGATAGGTCTGGGATTCGCCCTCATCAGGCTCATACTTTCGCGTTTTTCACATACTTGTTGAACAGATCCTGAGTTTTTTCTGGTTTGGGTCACGTAGTAATGTGGTACCACACTGAAACAGTCGACTAAACCAGGTTTCGATCAATATTTTTGAGGATAACGCATGTTAGGTCTAGGTTAGGCCTGGGATTTTCACTCATCAGACTCATACTTTCGCATTCTTCACATACTTGTTGAACGGATCCTGGGTTTTTTCTGGTTTGGATCACGTAGTAATGTGGTACCACACTGAAACATTCAATTAAACCTGGTGCTGATAAATATTTTAGAGGATAACGCATGTTAGGTTTGGGTTAGGTCTAGGATTTGCCCTCATCAGGCTCATACATTCGCATATTACTCATACTTCATGGCTAGATCCTGGTCTGTTTCTGGATTGTATCACGTAGTAATGTGGTACCACGCTGAAACAATCAATTAAACCTGGTTTCGATCAATATTTTAGAGGATAACGCAAGTTAGGTCTGGGATAGGTCTGGGGTTCGCCCTCATCAGGCTCATGCTTCCGCAGTTTTAACATGCATGTTGACCTGATCGAGGGTTTTTTCTGGTTTGGATCACGTAGTAATGTGGTACCACACTGAAACAGTCGATTAAACCTGGTTTGGATCAATATTTTTGAGGATAACGCATGTTAGGTCTAGGTTAGGCCTGGGATTTTCACTCATCAGACTCATACTTTCGCATTCTTCACAAACTTGTTGAACGGATCCTGGGTTTTTACTGGATTGGATCACGCAGTAATGTGGTACCACACTGAAACAGTCAATTAAATCTGGTTTCGATCAATATTTTAGAGGATAACGCAAGTTAGGTCTGGGATAGGTCTGGGATTTGCCCTCATCAGGCTCATACTTTCGCGTTTTTCACATACTTGTTGAACAGATCCTGGGCCTTTTCTGGATTGCAGCACGTAGTAATGAAGTACAACACTGAGACAGTCAATTAAACCTGGTTTCGCTCAATATTTTAGAGGATAACGTAAGTTAGGTCTGGGATAGGTCTGGGATTTGCCCTCATCAGGCTCATACTTTCGCGTTTTTCACATACTTGTTGAACAGATCCTGGGCCTTTTCTGGATTGCAGCACGTAGTAATGAAGTACAACACTGAGACAGTCAATTAAACCTGGTTTCGCTCAATATTTTAGAGGATAACGTAAGTTAGGTCTGGGATAGGTCTGGGATTCGCCCTCATCAGGCTCATACTTTCGCGTTTTTCACATATTTGTTGAACTGATCCTTGGTTTTTTCTGGATTGGATGACGTAGTAGTGTGGTACCACACTGAAACAGTCCATTAAACCTGGTTTCGATCACTATTTTAGAGGATAACGCATGTTAGGTCTGAGTTAGGTCTAGGATTTGCCCTCATCAGGCTCATACTTTCGCGTTTTTCACATCCTTGTTGAAGAGATCCTGGGTTTTTTCTGGTTTGGATCACGTAGCAATGTGGTACCACACTGAAGCGGTCCATTAAACCTGGTTTCGATCATTATTTTAGAGAATAATCCATGTTAGTTCTAGGTTAGGTCTGGGATTTGCTTTCATCAGGCTCATTCATTCGCGTATTTCTCATACTTGATGGCTAGATCTTGGGCTTTTTCTGGATTGCATCACGTAGTAATGTAGTACCACACTGAAACAGTCAATGGAATCTGGTTTCCATCAATATTTTAGAGGACAACGCAAGTTATGTCTGGGATAGGTCTGGGATTTGCCCTCATCAGGGTCATACTTTCGCATTTTTCACATACTTGTTGAACAGATCCTGGGTTTTCTCTTGTTTGGATCACGTAGTAGTGTGGAACCACACTGAACCAATCAATTAAACCTGGTTTGGATCAATATTTTTGAGGATAACGCATGTTAGGTCTAGGTTAGGCCTGGGATTTTCACTCATCAGACTTATACTTTCGCATTCTTCACATACTTGCTGATCGGATCCTGGGTTTTTTCTGGTTTGCATCACGTAGTAATGTGGGACCACGCTGAACCAATCAATTAAACCGGGTTTCGATCAATATTTTAGAGAATAATTCATGTTAGGCCTAGGTTAGGTTTAGGATTTGCCCTCATCAGGCTCATACTTTCGCATATTTCTCATACTTCATGGCTAGATCCTGGGCTGTTTCTGGATTGTATCACGTAGTAATGTGGTACCACGCTGAAACAGTCAATTAAACCTGGTTTTGATCAATATTTTAGAGGATAACGCAAGTTAGGTCTGGGATAGGTCTGGGATTCGCCCTCATCAGGCTCATACTTTCGCGTTTTTCACATACTTGTTGAACTGATACTGGGTTTTTTCTGGTTTGGATCACGTAGCAATGTGGTACCACACTGAAACATTCGATTAAACCTGGTTTCGATCAATATTTTAGAGGATAACGCAAGTTAGGTCTGGGATAGGTCTGGGATTCGCCCTCATCAGGCTCATACGTTCGCGTTTTTCACATACTTGTTGAACAGATCCTGGGTTTTTTCTGGTTTGGATCACGTAGTAATGTGGGACCACACTGAAACAATCAATTAAACCTGGTCATGATAAATATTTTAGAGGACAACGCATGTTAGGTCTAGGTTAGGCCTGGGATTTGCCTTCATCAGGGTCATTCTTTCGCATATTTCTCATACTTCATGGCTAGATCCTGGGCTGTTTCTGGATTGGATCACGTAGTAATGTGGTACCACACTGAAACAGTCAATTAAACCTGGTTTTGATCAGTATTTTAGAGAATAATTCATGTTAGGTCTAGGTTAGGTCTGGGATTTGCTCTCATCGGGTTCATACTTTCGCATATTTCTCATACTTCATGGCTAGATCCTGGGCTGTTTCTGGATTGTATCACGTAGTAATGTGGTACCACGCTGAAACAGTCAATTGAACCTGGTTTCGTTCAATATTTTAGAGGATAACGCAAGTTAGGTCTGGGATAGGTCTGGGATTTGCCCTCAGCAGGCTCATACTTTCGCGTTTTTGACATACTTGTTGAACAGATCCTGGGTTTTTTCTGGTTTGGGTCACGTAGTTATGTGGTACCACGCTGAAACATTCAATGAAACCTGGTCTGGATAAATATTTTAGAGGATAACGCATGTTAGGTCTAGGTTAGCCCTGGGATTTTCACTCATCAGACTCATACCTTCGCATTCTTCAGATACTTGTTGAACGGATCCTGGGTATTTTCTGGTTTGGATCACGTAGTAATGTGGTACCACACTGAAACATTCAATCAAACCTGGTCTTGATAAATATTTTAGAGGATAACGCATGTTAGGTTTGGGTTAGGTCTAGGATTTGCCCTCATCAGGCTCATACATTCGCATACTTCTCATACTTCATGGCTAGATCCTGGGCTGTTTCTTGATTGTATCGCGTAGTAATGTGGTACCACGCTGAAACAGTCAATTGAACCTGGTTTCGTTCGATATTTTAGAGGATAGCGCAAGTTAGGTCTGGGATAGGTCTGGGATTTGCCCTCAGCAGGCTCATACTTTCGCGTTTTTCACATACTTGTTGAACAGATCCTGGGTTTCTTCTGGTTTGGATCACGTAGTAATGTGGTACAACACTGAAACAGTCAATTAAACCTGGTTTCCATCAATATTTTAGAGGACAACGCATGTTAAGTCTAGGTTAGGCCTGGGATTTGCCTTCATCAGGGTCATACTTTCGCATATTTCTCATTCTTCATGGCTAGATCCTGGGCAGTTTCTGGATTGGATCACGTAGTAATGTGGTACCACACTGAAACAGTCAATTAAACCTGGTTTTGATCAATATTTTAGAGAATAATTCATGTTAGGTCTAGGTTATGTCTGGGATTTGCTCTCATCAGGCTCATACTTTCGCATATTTCTCATACTTCATGGCTAGATCCTGGGCTATTTCTTGTTTGGATCACGTAGTAATGTGGTACCACACTGAAATAGTCAACTAAACCTGGTTTCGATCAATATTTTAGAGAATAATTCATGTTAGGTCTAGGTTAGGTCTGGGATTTGCTCTCATCAGGCTCATACTTTCGCATATTTCTCATACTTCATGGCTAGATCCTGGGCTATTTCTGGTTTGGATCACGTAGTAATGTGGTACCACACAGAAACAGTCAATTAAACCTGGTTTGGATCAATATTTTAGAGGATAACGCAAGTTAGGTCTGGGATAGGTCTGGGATTTGCCCTCATCAGGCTCATACTTTCGCGTTTTTCACATACTTGTTGAACAGATCCTGGGTTTTTTCTGCTTTGGGTCGCGTAGTAATATGGTACAACACTGAAACAGTCGATTAAACCAGGTTTCGATCAATATTTTTGAGGATAATGCATGTTAGGTCTAGGTTAGGCGTGGGATTTTCACTCATCAGACTCATACTTTCGCATTCTTCACATACTTGTTGAACGGATCCTGGGTTTTTTCTGGTTTGGATCACGTAGTAATGTGGGACCACACTGAAACAATCAATTAAACCTGGTCATGATAAATATTTTAGAGGATAACGCATGGTAGGTCTGGGTTAGGTCTAGGATTTGCCCTCGTCAGGCTCATACTTTCGCATATTTCTCATACTTCATGCCTAGATCCTGGGCTATTTCTGGATTGGATCACGTAGTAATGTGGTACCACGCTGAAACAGTCAATTAAACCTGGTTTCGATCAATATTTTAGAGGATAACGCAAGTTAGGTCTGAGATAGGTCTGGGATTCGCCCTCATCAGGCTCATACTAACGCGTTTTCCACATACTTGTTGAACTGATCCTGGGTTTTTTCTGGTTTGGATCACGTAGTAATGTGGTACCACACTGAAACAGTCGATTAAACCTGGTTTCGATCAATATTTTAGTAGATAACGCATGTTAGGTCTGGGATAGGTCTGGGATTCGCCCTCATCAGGCTCATACTTTCGCGTTTTTCACATACTTGTTGAACAGATCCTGAGTTTTTTCTGGTTTGGGTCACGTAGTAATGTGGTACCACACTGAAACAGTCGATTAAACCAGGTTTCGATCAATATTTTTGAGGATAACGCATGTTAGGTCTAGGTTAGGCCTGGGATTTTCACTCATCAGACTCATACTTTCGCATTCTTCACATACTTGTTGAACGGATCCTGGGTTTTTTCTGGTTTGGATCACGTAGTAATGTGGGACCACACTGAAACAGTCGACTAAACCTGGTTTCGATTAATATTTTTGAGGATAACGCATGTTATGTCTGGGATGGGTCTGGGATTTGCCCTCATCAGGCTCATACTTTCGCATATATCTCATACTTCATGGCTAGATCCTGGGCTATTTCTGGATTGGATCACGTAGTAATGTGGTACCACGCTGAAACATTCAATGAAACCTGGTCTGGATAAATATTTTAGAGGATAACGCAAGTTAGGTCTGAGATAGGTCTGGGATTCGCCCTCATCAGGCTCATACTAACGCGTTTTCCACATACTCGTTGAACAGATCCTGGGTTATTTTCTGGTTTGGATCACATAGTAATGAGGTACCACACTGAAACAGTCGATTAAACCAGGTTTCGATCAATATTTTTGAGGATAACGCATGTTAGGTCTAGGTTAGGCCTGGGATTTTCACTCATCAGACTCATACTTTCGCATTCTTCACATACTTGTTGAACGGATCCTGGGTTTTTTCTGGTTTGGATCACGTAGTAATGTGGGACCACGCTGAACCAATCAATTAAACCTGGTTTCGATCAATATTTTAGAGAATAATTCATGTTAGGCCTAGGTTAGGTCTAGGATTTGCCCTCATCAGGCTCATGCTTTCGCATATTTCTCATACTTCATGGCTAGACCCTGGGCTATTTCTGGTTTGGATCTCGTAGTAACGTGGCACCACACTGAAACTGTCAATTAAACCTGGTTTGGATCAATATTTTAGAGGATAACGCAAGTTAGGTCTGGGATAGGTCTGGGATTCGCCCTCATCAGGCTCATACTTTCGCGTTTTTCACATACTTGTTGAACTGATACTGGGTTTTTTCTGGTTTGGATCACGTAGCAATGTAGTACCACACTGAAACAGTCGATTAAACCTGGTTTCGATCAATATTTTAGAGGATAACGCAAGTTAGGTCTGGGATAGGTCTGGGATTCGCCCTCATCAGGCTCATACTTTCGCGTTTTTCACATACTTGTTGAACAGATCCTGAGTTTTTTCTGGTTTGGGTCACGTAGTAATGTGGTACCACACTGAAACAGTCGACTAAACCAGGTTTCGATCAATATTTTTGAGGATAACGCATGTTAGGTCTAGGTTAGGCCTGGGATTTTCACTCATCAGACTCATACTTTCGCATTCTTCACATACTTGTTGAACGGATCCTGGGTTTTTTCTGGTTTGGATCACGTAGTAATGTGGTACCACACTGAAACATTCAATTAAACCTGGTCCTGATAAATATTTTAGAGGATAACGCATGTTAGGTTTGGGTTAGGTCTAGGATTTGCCCTCATCAGGCTCATACATTCGCATATTACTCATACTTCATGGCTAGATCCTGGTCTGTTTCTGGATTGTATCACGTAGTAATGTGGTACCACGCTGAAACAATCAATTAAACCTGGTTTCGATCAATATTTTAGAGGATAACGCAAGTTAGGTCTGGGATAGGTCTGGGGTTCGCCCTCATCAGGCTCATGCTTCCGCAGTTTTAACATGCATGTTGACCTGATCGAGGGTTTTTTCTGGTTTGCTTCACGTAGTAATGTGGTACCACACTGAAACAGTCGATTAAACCTGGTTTGGATCAATATTTTTGAGGATAACGCATGTTAGGTCTAGGTTAGGCCTGGGATTTTCACTCATCAGACTCATACTTTCGCATTCTTCACAAACTTGTTGAACGGATCCTGGGTTTTTACTGGATTGGATCACGCAGTAATGTGGTACCACACTGAAACAGTCAATTAAATCTGGTTTCGATCAATATTTTAGAGGATAACGCAAGTTAGGTCTGGGATAGGTCTGGGATTTGCCCTCATCAGGCTCATACTTTCGCGTTTTTCACATACTTGTTGAACAGATCCTGGGCCTTTTCTGGATTGCAGCACGTAGTAATGAAGTACAACACTGAGACAGTCAATTAAACCTGGTTTCGCTCAATATTTTAGAGGATAACGTAAGTTAGGTCTGGGATAGGTCTGGGATTTGCCCTCATCAGGCTCATACTTTCGCGTTTTTCACATACTTGTTGAACAAATCCTGGTTTGTTTCTGGTTTGGATCACGTAGTAGTGTGGTACCACACTGATACAGTCCATTAAACCTGGTTTGGATCAATATTTTAGAGGATAACGCATGTTAGGTCTAGGTTAGGTCTGGGATTTGCCCCCATCAGGCTCACACTTTCGCATATTTCTCATACTTCATGGCTAGATCATGGGCTGTTTCTGGATTGTATCACGTAGTAATGTGGTACCACACTGAAACAGTCGACTAAACCTGGTTTCGATTAATATTTTTGAGGATAACGCATGTTAGGTCTGGGATAGGTCTGGGATTTGCCCTCATCAGGCTCATACTTTCGCAGTTTTAACATGCGTGTTGACCTGATCGAGGGTTTTCTGCTTTGGATCACGTAGAAAAGTGGTACCTCACTGAAGCAGTCAATTAAACCTGGATACGACCAATATTTTAGAGGTTACACCATGTTAGGTCTAGGTTAGGCCTGGGATTTTCACTCATCAGACTCATACTTTCGCATTCTTCACATACTTGCTGATCGGATCCTGGGTTTTTTCTGGTTTGCATCACGTAGTAATGTGGGACCACGCTGAACCAATCAATTAAACCGGGTTTCGATCAATATTTTAGAGAATAATTCATGTTAGGCCTAGGTTAGGTTTAGGATTTGCCCTCATCAGGCTCATACTTTCGCATATTTCTCATACTTCATGGCTAGATCCTGGGCTGTATCTGGATTGTATCACGTAGTAATGTGGTACCACGCTGAAACAGTCAATTAAACCTGGTTTCGATCAATATTTTAGAGGATAACGCAAGTTAGGTCTGGGATAGGTCTGGGGTTCGCCCTCACCAGGCTCATACTTTCGCGTTTTTCACATACTTGTTGAACAGATCCTGGGTTTTTTCTGGTTTGGGTCACGTAGTAGTGTGGTACCACACTGAAACAGTCGAGTAAACCAGGTTTCGATCAATATTTTTGAGGATAATGCATGTTAGGTCTAGGTTAGGCCGGGGATTTTCACTCATCAGACTCATACTTTCGCATTCTTCACATACTTGTTGAACAGATCCTGGGTTTTTTCTGGTTTGGATCACAGAGTAATGTGGGACCACACTGAAACAATCAATTAAACCTGGTTTCGAACAATATTTTTGAGGATAATGCATGTTAGGTCTAGGTTAGGCCTGGGATTTTCACTCACCAGACTCATACTTTCGCATTCTTCACATACATGTTGACCTGATCGAGGGTTTTTTCTGGTTTGGATCACGTAGTAAAGTGGTACCACACTGAAACAGTCCATTAAACCTGGTTTCGATCAATATTTTAGAGGATAACGCAACTTAGGTCTGGGATAGGTCTGGGGTTCGCCCTCACCAGGCTCATACTTTCGCGTTTTTCACATACTTGTTGAACTGATCCTGGTTTTTTTCAGGTTTGGATCACGTAGTAATGTGGTACCACACTGAAACAGTCGATTAAACCTGGTTTCCATCAATATTTTTGAGGATAACGCATGTTAGGTATAGGTTAGGTCGAGGATTTTCACACATCAGACTCACACTTTCGCATTCTTCACATACTTGTTGAACGGATCCTGGGTTTTTACTGGATTGGATCACGTAGTAATGTGGCACCACACTGAAACAGTCAATTAAACCTGGTTTCGATCAATATTTGAGAGGATAACGCAAGTTAGGTCTAGGTTAGGTCTGGGATTTTCACTCATCAGACTCATACTTTCGCATTCTTCACATACTTGTTCAACGGATCCTGTGTTTTTTCTGGTTTGGATCACGTAGTAATGTGGTACCACACTGAAACAGTAGATTAAACCTGGTTTCGATCAATATTTTTGAGGATAACGAATGTTGGGTTTGGGTTAGGTCTAGGATTTGCCCTCATCAGGCTCATACTTTCGCATATTTCTCATACTTCATGGCTAGATCCTGGGCTGTTTCTGGATTGTATCACGTAGTAATGTGGTACCACGCTGAAACAGTCAATTAATCCTGGTTTCGATCAATATTTTAGAGGATAACGCAAGTAAGGTCTGGGATAGGTCTGGGATTCGCCCTCATCAGGCTCGTACTTTCACGTTTTTCACATACTTGTTGAACTGATCCTGGGTTTTTTCTGGTTTGGATCACGTAGCAATGTGGTACCACACTGAAACAGTCCATTGAACCTGGTTTCGATCAATATTTTAGAGAATAATTCATGTTAGGTCTAGGTTAGGTCTGGGATTTGCTCTCATCAGGCTCATTCTTTCGCATAGTTCTCATACTTGATGGCTAGATCCAGGCCTTTTTCTGGATTGCATCACGTAGTAATGAAGTACAACACTGAAACAGTCAATTAAACCTGGTTTCCATCAATATTTTAGAGGACAACGCAAGTTAGGTCTGGGATAGGTCTAGGATTCGCCCTCATCAGGCTCATACTTTCGCGTTTTTCACATATTTGTTGAACTGATCCTTGGTTTTTTCTGGATTGGATGACGTAGTAGTGTGGTACCACACTGAAACAGTCCATTAAACCTGGTTTCGATCACTATTTTAGAGGATAACGCATGTTAGGTCTGAGTTAGGTCTAGGATTTGCCCTCATCAGGCTCATACTTTCGCGTTTTTCACATCCTTGTTGAAGAGATCCTGGGTTTTTTCTGGTTTGGATCACGTAGCAATGTGGTACCACACTGAAGCGGTCCATTAAACCTGGTTTCGATCATTATTTTAGAGAATAATCCATGTTAGTTCTAGGTTAGGTCTGGGATTTGCTTTCATCAGGCTCATTCATTCGCGTATTTCTCATACTTGATGGCTAGATCTTGGGCTTTTTCTGGATTGCATCACGTAGTAATGTAGTACCACACTGAAACAGTCAATGGAATCTGGTTTCCATCAATATTTTAGAGGACAACGCAAGTTATGTCTGGGATAGGTCTGGGATTTGCCCTCATCAGGGTCATACTATCGCATTTTTCACATACTTGTTGAACAGATCCTGGGTTTTTTCTTGTTTGGATCACGTAGTAGTGTGGTACCACACTGAACCAATCAATTAAACCTGGTTTGGATCAATATTTTTAAGGATAACGCATGTTAGGTCTAGGTTAGGCCTGGGATTTTCACTCATCAGACTCATACTTTCGCATTCTTCACATACTTGCTGATCGGATCCTGGGTTTTTTCTGGTTTGCATCACGTAGTAATGTGGGACCACGCTGAACCAATCAATTAAACCGGGTTTCGATCAATATTTTAGAGAATAATTCATGTTAGGCCTAGGTTAGGTTTAGGATTTGCCCTCATCAGGCTCATACTTTCGCATATTTCTCATACTTCATGGCTAGATCCTGGGCTGTTTCTGGATTGTATCACGTAGTAATGTGGTACCACACTGAAGCTGTCAATTAAACCTGGTTTGGATCCATATTTTAGAGGATAACGCAAGTTAGGTCTGAGATAGGTCTGGGATTCGCCGTCATCAGGCTCATACGAACGCGTTTTCCATATAATTGTTGAACTGATCCTGGGTTTTTTCTGGTTTGGATCACGTAGTAATGTGGTACCACACTGAAACAGTCGATTAAACCTGGTTTCGATCAACATTTTAGAAGATAACGCATGTTAGGTCTGGGACAGGTCTGGGATTTGCTCTCATCAGGCTCATTCTTTCCAATATATCTCATACTTCATGGCTAGATCCTGGGCTATTTCTGGATTGGATCACGTAGTAATGTGGTACCACGCTGAAACATTCAATGAAACCTGGTCTGGATAAATATTTTAGAGGATAACGCATGTTAGGTCTAGGTTAGCCCTGGGATTTTCACTCATCAGACTCATACTTTCGCATTCTTCACATACTTGTTGAACGGATCCTGGGTATTTTCTGGTTTGGTTCACGTAGTAATGTGGTACCACACTGAAACATTCAATTAAACCTGGTCCTGATAAATATTTTAGAGGATAACGCATGTTAGGTTTGGGTTAGGTCTAGGATTTGCCCTCATCAGGCTCATACATTCGCATATTACTCATACTTCATGGCTAGATCCTGGTCTGTTTCTGGATTGTATCACGTAGTAATGTGGTACCACGCTGAAACAATCAATTAAACCTGGTTTCGATCAATATTTTAGAGGATAACGCAAGTTAGGTCTGGGATAGGTCTGGGGTTCGCCCTCATCAGGCTCATGCTTCCGCAGTTTTAACATGCATGTTGACCTGATCGAGGGTTTTTTCTGGTTTGGATCACGTAGTAATGTGGTACAACACTGAAACAGTCGATTAAACCTGGTTTGGATCAATATTTTTGAGGATAACGCATGTTAGGTCTAGGTTAGGCCTGGGATTTGCCTTCATCAGGGTCATACTTTCGCATATTTCTCATTCTTCATGGCTAGATCCTGGGCAGTTTCTGGATTGGATCACGTAGTAATGTGGTACCACACTGAAACAGTCAATTAAACCTGGTTTTGATCAATATTTTAGATAATAATTCATGTTAGGTCTAGGTTAGGTCTGGGATTTGCTCTCATCAGGCTCATACTTTCGCATACTTCTCATACTTCATGGCTAGATCCTGGGCTATTTCTTGTTTGGATCACGTAGTAATGTGGTACCACACTGAAACAGTCAATTAAACCTGGTTTCGATCAATATTTTAGAGAATAATTCATGTTAGGTCTAGGTTAGGTCTGGGATTTGCTCTCATCAGGCTCATACTTTCGCATATTTCTCATACTTCATGGCTAGATCCAGGGCTATTTCTGGTTTGGATCACGTAGTAATGTGGTACCACACAGAAACAGTCAATTAAACCTGGTTTGGATCAATATTTTAGAGGATAACGCAAGTTAGGTCTGGGATAGGTCTGGGATTTGCCCTCATCAGGCTCATACTTTCGCGTTTTTCACATACTTGTTGAACAGATCCTGGGTTTTTTCTGCTTTGGGTCACGTAGTAATATGGTACCACACTGAAACAGTCGATTAAACCAGGTTTCGATCAATATTTTTGAGGATAATGCATGTTAGGTCTAGGTTAGGCGTGGGATTTTCACTCATCAGACTCATACTTTCGCATTCTTCACATACTTGTTGAACGGATCCTGGGTTTTTTCTGGTTTGGATCACGTAGTAATGTGGGACCACACTGAAACAATCAATTAAACCTGGTCATGATAAATATTTTAGAGGATAACGCATGGTAGGTCTGGGTTAGGTCTAGGATTTGCCCTCGTCAGGCTCATACTTTCGCATATTTCGCATACTTCATGCCTAGATCCTGGGCTATTTCTGGATTGGATCACGTAGTAATGTGGTACCACGCTGAAACAGTCAATTAAACCTGGTTTCGATCAATATTTTAGAGGATAACGCAAGTTAGGTCTGAGATAGGTCTGGGATTCGCCCTCATCAGGCTCATACTAACGCGTTTTCCACATACTTGTTGAACTGATCCTGGGTTTTTTCTGGTTTGGATCACGTAGTAATGTGGTACCACACTGAAACAGTCGATTAAACCTGGTTTCGATCAATATTTTAGAAGATAACGCATGTTAGGTCTGGGATAGGTCTGGGATTCGCCCTCATCAGGCTCATACTTTCGCGTTTTTCACATACTTGTTGAACAGATCCTGAGTTTTTTCTGGTTTGGGTCACGTAGTAATGTGGTACCACACTGAAACAGTCGATTAAACCAGGTTTCGATCAATATTTTTGAGGATAACGCATGTTAGGTTTAGGTTAGGCCTGGGATTTTCACTCATCAGACTCATACTTTCGCATTCTTCACATACTTGTTGAACGGATCCTGGGTTTTTTCTGGTTTGGATCACGTAGTAATGTGGGACCACACTGAAACAATCAATTAAACCTGGTCATGATAAATATTTTAGAGGATAACGCATGTTAGGTCTGGGTCAGTTCTAGGATTTGCCCTCGTCAGGCTCATGCTTTCGCATATTTCTCATACTTCATGGCTAGATCCTGGGCTATTTCTGGATTGGATCTCGTAGTAATGTGGTACCACACTGAAGCTGTCAATTAAACCTGGTTTGGATCAATATTTTAGAGGATAACGCAAGTTAGGTCTGAGATAGGTCTGGGATTCGCCCTCATCAGGCTCATACGAACGCGTTTTCCATATAATTGTTGAACTGATCCTGGGTTTTTTCTGGTTTGGATCACGTAGTAATGTGGTACCACACTGAAACAGTCGATTAAACCTGGTTTCGATCAACATTTTAGAAGATAACGCATGTTAGGTCTAGGTTAGCCCTGGGATTTTCACTCATCAGACTCATACTTTCGCATTCTTCACATACTTGTAGAACGGATCCTGGGTTTTTTCTGGTTTGGATCACGTAGTAATGTGGGACCACACTGAAACAATCAATTAAACCTGGTCATGATAAATATTTTTGAGGATAACGCATGTTAGGTCTAGGTTAGCCCTGGGATTTTCACTCATCAGACTCATACTTTCGCATTCTTCACATACTTGTTGAACGGATCCTGGATATTTTCTGGTTTGGTTCACGTAGTAATGTGGTACCACACTGAAACATTCAATTAAACCTGGTCCTGATAAATATTTTAGAGGATAACGCATGTTAGGTTTGGGTTAGGTCTAGGATTTGCCCTCATCAGGCTCATACATTCGCATATTACTCATACTTCATGGCTAGATCCTGGTCTGTTTCTGGATTGTATCACGTAGTAATGTGGTACCACGCTGAAACAATCAATTAAACCTGGTTTCGATCAATATTTTAGAGGATAACGCAAGTTAGGTCTGGGATAGGTCTGGGGTTCGCCCTCATCAGGCTCATGCTTCCGCAGTTTTAACATGCATGTTGACCTGATCGAGGGTTTTTTCTGGTTTGGATCACGTAGTAATGTGGTACCACACTGAAACAGTCGATTAAACCTGGTTTGGATCAATATTTTTGAGGATAACGCATGTTAGGTCTAGGTTAGGCCTGGGATTTTCACTCATCAGACTCATACTTTCGCATTCTTCACAAACTTGTTGAACGGATCCTGGGTTTTTACTGGATTGGATCACGCAGTAATGTGGTACCACACTGAAACAGTCAATTAAATCTGGTTTCGATCAATATTTTAGAGGATAACGCAAGTTAGGTCTGGGATAGGTCTGGGATTTGCCCTCATCAGGCTCATACTTTCGCGTTTTTCACATACTTGTTGAACAGATCCTGGGCCTTTTCTGGATTGCAGCACGTAGTAATGAAGTACAACACTGAGACAGTCAATTAAACCTGGTTTCGCTCAATATTTTAGAGGATAACGTAAGTTAGGTCTGGGATAGGTCTGGGATTTGCCCTCATCAGGCTCATACTTTCGCGTTTTTCACATACTTGTTGAACAAATCCTGGTTTGTTTCTGGTTTGGATCACGTAGTAGTGTGGTGCCACACAGAAACAGTCCATTAAACCTGGTTTGGATCAATATTTTAGAGGATAACGCATGTTAGGTCTAGGTTAGGTCTGGGATTTGCCCCCATCAGGCTCACACTTTCGCATATTTCTCATACTTCATGGCTAGATCATGGGCTGTTTCTGGATTGTATCACGTAGTAATGTGGTACCACACTGAAACAGTCGACTAAACCTGGTTTCGATTAATATTTTTGAGGATAACGCATGTTAGGTCTGGGATAGGTCTGGGATTTGCCCTCATCAGGCTCATACTTTCGCAGTTTTAACATGCGTGTTGACCTGATCGAGGGTTTTCTGCTTTGGATCACGTAGAAAAGTGGTACCTCACTGAAGCAGTCAATTAAACCTGGATACGACCAATATTTTAGAGGTTACACCATGTTAGGTCTAGGTTAGGCCTGGGATTTTCACTCATCAGACTCATACTTTCGCATTCTTCACATACTTGCTGATCGGATCCTGGGTTTTTTCTGGTTTGGATCACGTAGTAAAGTGGTACCACACTGAAACAGTCCATTAAACCTGGTTTCGATCACTATTTTAGAGGATAACGCAAGTTAGGTCTGGGATAGGTCTGGGATTTGCCCTCAGCAGGCTCATACTTTCGCGTTTTTCACATACTTGTTGAACAGATCCTGGGTTTTTTCTTGTTTGGATCACGTAGTAGTGTGGTACCACACTGAACCAATCAATTAAACCTGGTTTGGATCAATATTTTTAAGGATAACGCATGTTAGGTCTAGGTTAGGCCTGGGATTTTCACTCATCAGACTCATACTTTCGCATTCTTCACATACTTGCTGATCGGATCCTGGGTTTTTTCTGGTTTGCATCACGTAGTAATGTGGGACCACGCTGAACCAATCAATTAAACCGGGTTTCGATCAATATTTTAGAGAATAATTCATGTTAGGCCTAGGTTAGGTTTAGGATTTGCCCTCATCAGGCTCATACTTTCGCATATTTCTCATACTTCATGGCTAGATCCTGGGCTGTTTCTGGATTGTATCACGTAGTAATGTGGTACCACGCTGAAACAGTCAATTAAACCTGGTTTTGATCAATATTTTAGAGGATAACGCAAGTTAGGTCTGGGATAGGTCTGGGATTCGCCCTCATCAGGCTCATACTTTCGCGTTTTTCACATACTTGTTGAACTGATACTGGGTTTTTTCTGGTTTGGATCACGTAGCAATGTGGTACCACACTGAAACATTCGATTAAACCTGGTTTCGATCAATATCTTAGAGGATAACGCAAGTTAGGTCTGGGATAGGTCTGGGATTCGCCCTCATCAGGCTCATACTTTCGCGTTTTTCACATACTTGTTGAACAGATCCTGAGTTTTTTCTGGTTTGGGTCACGTAGTAATGTGGTCCCACACTGAAACAGTCGATTAAACCAGGTTTCGATCAATATTTTTGAGGATAACGCATGTTAGGTCTAGGTTAGGCCTGGGATTTTCACTCATCAGACTCATACTTTCGCATTCTTCACATACTTGTAGAACGGATCCTGGGTTTTTTCTGGTTTGGATCACGTAGTAATGTGGGACCACACTGAAACAATCAATTAAACTTGGTCATGATAAATATTTTAGAGGATAACGCATGTTAGGTCTGGGTCAGTTCTAGGATTTGCCCTCGTCAGGCTCATACTTTCGCATATTTCTCATACTTCATGGCTAGATCCTGGGCTATTTCTGGTTTGGATCTCGTAGTAATGTGGTACCACACTGAAACAGTCAATTAAACCTTGTTTTGATCAGTATTTTAGAGAATAATTCATGTTAGGTCTAGGTTAGGTCTGGGATTTGCTCTCATCAGGTTCATACTTTCGCATATTTCTCATACTTCATGGCTAGATCCTGGGCTGTTTCTGGATTGTATCACGTAGTAATGTGGTACCACGTTGAAACAGTCAATTGAACCTGGTTTCGTTCAATATTTTAGAGGATAACGCAAGTTAGGTCTGGGATAGGTCTGGGATTTGCCCTCAGCAGGCTCATACTTTCGCGTTTTTGACATACTTGTTGAACAGATCCTGGGTTTTTTCTGGTTTGGGTCACGTAGTAATGTGGTACCACGCTGAAACATTCAATGAAACCTGGTCTGGATAAATATTATAGAGGGTAACGCATGTTAGGTCTAGGTTAGCCCTGGGATTTTCACTCATCAGACTCATACCTTCGCATTCTTCAGATACTTGTTGAACGGATCCTGGGTATTTTCTGGTTTGGATCACGTAGTAATGTGGTACCACACTGAAACATTCAATCAAACCTGGTCTTGATAAATATTTTAGAGGATAACGCATGTTAGGTTTGGGTTAGGTCTAGGATTTGCCTTCATCAGGCTCATACATTCGCATACTTCTCATACTTCATGGCTAGATCCTGGGCTGTTTCTGGATTGTATCGCGTAGTAATGTGGTACCACGCTGAAACAGTCAATTGAACCTGGTTTCGTTCGATATTTTAGAGGATAACGCAAGTTAGGTCTGGGATAGGTCTGGGATTTGCCCTCAGCAGGCTCATACTTTCGCGTTTTTCACATACTTGTTGAACAGATCCTGGGTTTCTTCTGGTTTGGATCACGTAGTAATGTGGTACAACACTGAAACAGTCAATTAAACCTGGTTTCCATCAATATTTTAGAGGACAACGCATGTTAAGTCTAGGTTAGGCCTGGGATTTGCCTTCATCAGGGCCATACTTTCGCATATTTCTCATTCTTCATGGCTAGATCCTGGGCAGTTTCTGGATTGGATCACGTAGTAATGTGGTACCACACTGAAACAGTCAATTAAACCTGGTTTCGATCAATATTTTAGAGAATAATTCATGTTAGGTCTAGGTTAGGTCTGGGATTTGCTCTCATCAGGCTCATACTTTCGCATATTTCTCATACTTCATGGCTAGATCCTGGGCTGTTTCTGGATTGTATCACGTAGTAATATGGTACCACGCTGAAACAGTCAATTAATCCTGGTTTGGATCAATATTTTAGAGGATAACGCTAGCTAGGTCTGGGATAGGTCTGGGATTTGCCCTCATCAGGCTCATACTTTCGCGTTTTTCACATACTTGTTGAACAGATCCTGGGTTTTTTCTGCTTTGGGTCACGTAGTAATATGGTACCACACTGAAACAGTCGATTAAACCAGGTTTCGATCAATATTTTTGAGGATAATGCATGTTAGGTCTAGGTTAGGCGTGGGATTTTCACTCATCAGACTCATACTTTCGCATTCTTCACATACTTGTTGAACGGATCCTGGGTTTTTTCTGGTTTGGATCACGTAGTAATGTGGGACCACACTGAAACAATCAATTAAACCTGGTCATGATAAATATTTTAGAGGATAACGCATGGTAGGTCTGGGTTAGGTCTAGGATTTGCCCTCGTCAGGCTCATACTTTCGCATATTTCTCATACTTCATGCCTAGATCCTGGGCTATTTCTGGATTGGATCACGTAGTAATGTGGTACCACGCTGAAACAGTCAATTAAACCTGGTTTCGATCAATATTTTAGAGGATAACGCAAGTTAGGTCTGAGATAGGTCTGGGATTCGCCCTCATCAGGCTCATACTAACGCGTTTACCACATACTTGTTGAACTGATCCTGGGTTTTTTCTGGTTTGGATCACGTAGTAATGTGGTACCACACTGAAACAGTCGATTAAACCTGGTTTCGATCAATATTTTAGAAGATAACGCATGTTAGGTCCGGGATAGGTCTGGGATTCGCCCTCATCAGGCTCATACTTTCGCGTTTTTCACATACTTGTTGAACAGATCCTGAGTTTTTTCTGGTTTGGGTCACGTAGTAATGTGGTACCAAACTGAAACAGTCGATTAAACCAGGTTTCGATCAATATTTTTGAGGATAACGCATGTTAGGTCTAGGTTTGGCCTGGGATTTTCACTCATCAGACTCATACTTTCGCATTCTTCACATACTTGTTGAACGGATCCTGGGTTTTTTCTGGTTTGGATCACGTAGTAATGTGGGACCACACTGAAACAGTCGACTAAACCTGGTTTCGATTAATATTTTTGAGGATAACGCATGTTATGTCTGGGATGGGTCTGGGATTTGCCCTCATCAGGCTCATACTTTCGCATATATCTCATACTTCACGGCTAGATCCTGGGCTATTTCTGGATTGGATCACGTAGTAATGTGGTACCACGCTGAAACATTCAATGAAACCTGGTCTGGATAAATATTTTAGAGGATAACGCAAGTTAGGTCTGAGATAGGTCTGGGATTCGCCCTCATCAGGCTCATACTAACGCGTTTTCCACATACTCGTTGAACAGATCCTGGGTTATTTTCTGGTTTGGATCACATAGTAATGAGGTACCACACTGAAACAGTCGATTAAACCAGGTTTCGATCAATATTTTTGAGGATAACGCATGTTAGGTCTAGGTTAGGCCTGGGATTTTCACTCATCAGACTCATACTTTCGCATTCTTCACATACTTGTTGAACGGATCCTGGGTTTTTTCTGGTTTGGATCACGTAGTAATGTGGGACCACGCTGAACCAATCAATTAAACCTGGTTTCGATCAATATTTTAGAGAATAATTCATGTTAGGCCTAGGTTAGGTCTAGGATTTGCCCTCATCAGGCTCATACTTTCGCGTTTTTCACATACTTGTTGAACTGATACTGGGTTTTTTCTGGTTTGGATCACGTAGCAATGTAGTACCACACTGAAACAGTCGATTAAACCTGGTTTCGATCAATATTTTAGAGGATAACGCAAGTTAGGTCTGGGATAGGTCTGGGATTCGCCCTCATCAGGCTCATACTTTCGCGTTTTTCACATACTTGTTGAACAGATCCTGAGTTTTTTCTGGTTTGGGTCACGTAGTAATGTGGTACCACACTGAAACAGTCGATTAAACCAGGTTTCGATCAATATTTTTGAGGATAACGCATGTTAGGTCTAGGTTAGGCCTGGGATTTTCACTCATCAGACTCATACTTTCGCATTCTTCACATACTTGTTGAACGGATCCTGGGTTTTTTCTGGTTTGGATCACGTAGTAATGTGGGACCACACTGAAACAATCAATTAAACCTGGTCATGATAAATATTTTAGAGGATAACGCATGTTATGTCTGGGATGGGTCTGGGATTTGCCCTCATCAGGCTCATACTTTCGCATATATCTCATACTTCACGGCTAGATCCTGGGCTATTTCTGGATTGGATCACGTAGTAATGTGGTACCACGCTGAAACATTCAATGAAACCTGGTCTGGATAAATATTTTAGAGGATAACGCAAGTTAGGTCTGGGATAGGTCTGGGATTCGCCCTCATCAGGCTCATACTAACGCGTTTTCCACATACTCGTTGAACAGATCCTGGGTTATTTTCTGGTTTGGATCACATAGTAATGAGGTACCACACTGAAACAGTCGATTAAACCAGGTTTCGATCAATATTTTTGAGGATAACGCATGTTAGGTCTAGGTTAGGCCTGGGATTTTCACTCATCAGACTCATACTTTCGCATTCTTCACATACTTGTTGAACGGATCCTGGGTTTTTTCTGGTTTGGATCACGTAGTAATGTGGGACCACGCTGAACCAATCAATTAAACCTGGTTTCGATCAATATTTTAGAGAATAATTCATGTTAGGCCTAGGTTAGGTCTAGGATTTGCCCTCATCAGGCTCATGCTTTCGCATATTTCTCATACTTCATGGCTAGACCCTGGGCTATTTCTGGTTTGGATCTCGTAGTAACGTGGCACCACACTGAAACTGTCAATTAAACCTGGTTTGGATCAATATTTTAGAGGATAACGCAAGTTAGGTCTGGGATAGGTCTGGGATTCGCCCTCATCAGGCTCATACTTTCGCGTTTTTCACATACTTGTTGAACTGATACTGGGTTTTTTCTGGTTTGGATCACGTAGCAATGTAGTACCACACTGAAACAGTCGATTAAACCTGGTTTCGATCAATATTTTAGAGGATAACGCAAGTTAGGTCTGGGATAGGTCTGGGATTCGCCCTCATCAGGCTCATACTTTCGCGTTTTTCACATACTTGTTGAACAGATCCTGAGTTTTTTCTGGTTTGGGTCACGTAGTAATGTGGTACCACACTGAAACAGTCGATTAAACCAGGTTTCGATCAATATTTTTGAGGATAACGCATGTTAGGTCTAGGTTAGGCCTGGGATTTTCACTCATCAGACTCATACTTTCGCATTCTTCACATACTTGTTGAACGGATCCTGGGTTTTTTCTGGTTTGGATCACGTAGTAATGTGGGACCACACTGAAACAATCAATTAAACCTGGTCATGATAAATATTTTAGAGGATAACGCATGTTAGGTCTGGGTCAGTTCTAGGATTTGCCCTCGTCAGGCTCATGCTTTCGCATATTTCTCATACTTCATGGCTAGATCCTGGGCTATTTCTGGATTGGATATCGTAGTAATGTGGTACCACACTGAAACTGTCATTTAAACCTGGTTTGGATCAATATTTTAGAGGATAACGCAAGTTAGGTCTGAGATAGGTCTGGGATTCGCCCTCATCAGGCCCATACGAACGCGTTTTCCATATAATTGTTGAACTGATCCTGGGTTTTTTCTGGTTTGGATCACGTAGTAATGTGGTACCACACTGAAACAGTCGATTAAACCTGGTTTCGATCAATATTTTAGAAGATAACGCATGTTAGGTCTGGGACAGGTCTGGGATTTGCTCTCATCAGGCTCATTCTTTCGCATATATCTCATACTTCATGGCTAGATCCTGGGCTATTTCTGGATTGGATCACGTAGTAATGTGGTACCACGCTGAAACATTCAATGAAACCTGGTCTGGATAAATATTTTAGAGGATAACGCATGTTAGGTCTAGGTTAGCCCTGGGATTTTCACTCATCAGACTCATACTTTCGCATTCTTCACATACTTGTTGAACGGATCCTGGGTATTTTCTGGTTTGGTTCACGTAGTAATGTGGTACCACACTGAAACATTCAATTAAACCTGGTCCTGATAAATATTTTAGAGGATAACGCATGTTAGGTTTGGGTTAGGTCTAGGATTTGCCCTCATCAGGCTCATACATTCGAATATTACTCATACTTCATGGCTAGATCCTGGTCTGTTTCTGGATTGTATCACGTAGTAATGTGGTACCACGCTGAAACAATCAATTAAACCTGGTTTCGATCAATATTTTAGAGGATAACGCAAGTTAGGTCTGGGATAGGTCTGGGGTTCGCCCTCATCAGGCTCATGCTTCCGCAGTTTTAACATGCATGTTGACCTGATCGAGGGTTTTTTCTGGTTTGGATCACGTAGTAATGTGGTACCACACTGAAACAGTCGATTAAACCTGGTTTGGATCAATATTTTTGAGGATAACGCATGTTAGGTCTAGGTTAGGCCTGGGATTTTCACTCATCATACTCATACTTTCGCATTCTTCACAAACTTGTTGAACGGATCCTGGGTTTTTACTGGATTGGATCACGCAGTAATGTGGTACCACACTGAAACAGTCAATTAAATCTGGTTTCGATCAATATTTTAGAGGATAACGCAAGTTAGGTCTGGGATAGGTCTGGGATTTGCCCTCATCAGGCTCATACTTTCGCGTTTTTCACATACTTGTTGAACAGATCCTGGGCCTTTTCTGGATTGCAGCACGTAGTAATGAAGTACAACACTCAGACAGTCAATTAAACCTGGTTTCGCTCAATATTTTAGAGGATAACGCAAGTTAGGTCTGGGATAGGTCTGGGATTTGCCCTCATCAGGCTCATACTTTCGCGTTTTTCACATACTTGTTGAACAAATCCTGGTTTGTTTCTGGTTTGGATCACGTAGTAGTGTGGTACCACACTGAAACAGTCCATTAAACCTGGTTTGGATCAATATTTTAGAGGATAACGCATGTTAGGTCTAGGTTAGGTCTGGGATTTGCCCCCATCAGGCTCACACTTTCGCATATTTCTCATACTTCATGGCTAGATCATGGGCTGTTTCTGGATTGTATCACGTAGTAATGTGGTACCACACTGAAACAGTCGACTAAACCTGGTTTCGATTAATATTTTTGAGGATAACGCATGTTAGGTCTGGGATAGGTCTGGGATTTGCCCTCATCAGGCTCATACTTTCGCAGTTTTAACATGCGTGTTGACCTGATCGAGGGTTTTCAGCTTTGGATCACGTAGAAAAGTGGTACCTCACTGAAGCAGTCAATTAAGCCTGGATACGACCAATATTTTAGAGGTTACACCATGTTAGGTCTAGGTTAGGCCTGGGATTTTCACACATCAGACTCACACTTTCGCATTCTTCACATACTTGTTGAACGGATACTGAGTTTTTTCTGGTTTGGATCACGTAGTAATGTGGGACCACACTGAAACAATCAATTAAACCAGGTTTCGATCAATATCTTAGAGGATAATGCAAGTTAGGTTTGGGTTAGGTCTAGGATTTGCCCTCATCAGGCTCATACTTTCGCATATTTCTCATACTTCATGGCTAGATCCTGGGCTGTTTCTGGATTGTATCACGTAGTAATGTGGTACCACGCTGAAACAGTCAATTAAACCTGGTTCCGATCAATATTTTAGAGGATAACGCAAGTTAGATCTGGGATAGGTCTGGGATTCGCCCTCATCAGGCTCATTCTTTCGGGTTTTTCACACACTTGTTGCACAGATTCTGGGTTTTTTCTGGTTTGGGTCACGTAGTAATGTGATACCACACTGAAACAGTCGATTAAACCAGGTTTCGATCAATATTTTTGAGGATAACGCATGTTAGGTCTAGGTTAGGCCTGGGATTTTCACACATCAGACACATACTTTCGCATTCTTCACATACTTGTTGAACGGATCGTGGGTTTTTTCTGGTTTGGATCGCGTAGTAATGTGGGAACACACTGAAACAGTCAATTAAACCTGGTTTCGGTCAATATTTTAGAGAATAGTTCATGTCAGGTCTAGGTTAGGTCTGGGATTTGCTCTCATCAGGCTCATTCTTTCGCATATTTCTCATACTTGATGGCTAGATCCTGGGCTTTTCCTGGATTGCATCCAGTAGTAATGAAGTACAACACTGAAACAGTCAAATAAACCTGGTTTCCATCAATATTTTAGAGGATAACGCATGTTAGGTCTAGGTTAGGTCTGGGATTTTCACTCATCAGACTCATACTTTCGCACACTTCACATACTCGTTGAACAGATCCTGGGTTATTTTCTGGTTTGGATCACATAGTAATGTGGTGCCACACTGAAACAGTCGATTAAACCAGGTTTCGATCAATATTTTTGAGGATAACGCATGTTAGGTCTAGGTTAGGCCTGGGATTTTCACTCATCAGACTCATACTTTCGCATTCTTCACATACTTGTTGAACAGATCCTGGGCCTTTTCTGGATTGCAGCACGTAGTAATGAAGTACAACACTGAAACAGTCAATTAAACCTAGTTTCCATCAATATCTTAGAGGACAACGCAAGTTAGGTCTGGGATAGGCCTGGGATTTGCCCACATCAGGCTCATACTTTCGCGTTTTTCACATACTTGTTGAACAGATCCTGGGTTTTTTCTGGTTTGGATCACGTAGTAATGAAGTACAACACTGAAGCAGTCAATTAAACCTGGTCTCGATAAATATTTTAGAGGATAACGCATGTTAGGTCTGGGTTAGGTCTTGGATTTGCCCTCATCAGGCTCATACTTTTTTTTTTTTTTTTTTTTGTCGTGGGGAAAATCTTCGAAAGACTCCCACCCACCTCCTTGGGGAGAGGTGGGAGGGGTGTGTGGGATTCCCCGCGCCCGTACAACGACAGGCGCGGGACCTACCCACTAAAAACCCCACGGTGACCCTTCGGCACGCTTTGGGAGGATACCGGGAATCGCTCGAAGCATTCTTCCGGTATCCTCCCCGTGCCCGCGCTTTCGCGCCCATCCCCCGGGGGGACAATCGGTCCCCCCAGTAGACACACTGCCTCATAGCGGCGGGACGGGGCCACTCCATCCCGCCGCTATCCGTCCCGGGGCCGCGTTTAGTGGCGGCTGCGAGCCCCAACTCGCAACCGCCCGCGACCCCGTTTCCACCCCTCGGCGGCCGGGCGTTCATGGCCGCACCAGACCGCCGAGGGTGCCTCCCCTTGCGTCGGACCGGTAGGGGGAGGCACTCCTACCCCCAACCGGTCCGACCCGGCGCCGCCTGGCGGGAGGAGGGTCCCCTCAGGACCCCCCTCCCAGCCTAGGCCATCCGCCACGCCGAGGCGGCCGCCCGCGACGCCTCGCGACCGGGCGACGACCTCGGGCCACCGCACGGGCGCGAGCTTCAGCACGCCGCTGAAGCTCGCGCTCCCTCCCCGCGGCCTCCTTCTGCAACATTACGTTCTCGCAGAAGGAGGCCACGGCCCTCCACTTCTCCTCGCTGCCGAGCATGGCGCGCACCACGCCCGGCAGCGAGACATCCCGCCCGACGACGCCGACCAGGACACGGCGCTCCCCCTCCCACGCGGGGCATACCTCCAGGGTATGATCCACCGTGTCCTGCTCAGCGTCGCAGTGGCAGCAACGCGCCGTCGGCTCCTTCCCTATCCGGCACAGGTATCTTCCGAAGCTGCCATGCCCGGAAAATACCTGTGCCAGCCGGTAGGTGAGGCTGCCATGGCCTCTGTCCAGCCACTCCTTCAGGAGTGGCCGAACAGCCCCGACAGTCCGGTGCCCCGCGGTTGGCAGAGCCAGCCGCTCCTGCCACGCGAGCAACACGGACTGCCGGGCCTGGCGCTTCAAATCGCCCCAAGCAGGTTCCTGCCCGCCCGGGACCGCCCCCACCCCCGCGCGACGGTCGACGCGGTGCCGGTACATCACCGCGTGCGACCGCGCGAGCAGGTCCATGGGCGGCATCCCCGCTAGAACCGTCGCCGCCTCATGTGACATGGTCCGATACCCGCGGACGACCCTGAGCGCCATGCGCCTCTGCACCCGACGCAGCATAGTCATGCTGCGCCGGGAGGCAGCCAGGTCGTCCGCCCAGACGGGGGCCCCGTATAGGGCCACCGAATGGACCATTGCCACATAGAGGCGACGAACTCGGCCCGCCGGGCCCCCCAGGTTGGGCAGGATCCGGCCCAGAGCCGCAACCATCCTTTCCAACCGGGGGACCAGGCAGCGGAAATGCTCCTCGAAACGCCAGTGGCTATCGAGGATCAGCCCCAGATACCTGATCTGGGGCTTCACCTCGATGTCAGCCCCACCCACCCGGATCAGAGGGGGTGGCGGATCCTGCCGAGGTGAATGAAACGCAATCACCTCGGTCTTATGGACCGCCACCGTCATCCCCATCCCCCTGATCCGGTCGACGACGCGTTGCGACCCCTCCTCCGCGCGACGCATGGCCCTCCCCCAGTGCGCCCCGACGGCCAGCACCAGTGTGTCATCCGCATAACACACCGTGCTGACGCCGTCGGGGAGGCCGGCCCGCAACACCGAGTCGTACGCGATGTTCCACAGGAGTGGCCCGAGGACCGACCCCTGCGGAACACCGCAGTACACCTCCCTCCGCATATCACCATCCCGGCCCGGATACTCGATCCACCTGCCGCGGAGATAATCCCCGACGTCCGCCCTGAGACAAGGGGGGACTCGATGATATTCGAGTCCCCTCCTTATCTCTTCCCAGGGGAGGGTGTTAAAGGCATTGGCAATATCCAAGGATATTGCCAATGCCACCCCTCCATCAGGCTCATACTTTCGCATATTTCTCATACTTCATGGCTAGATCCTGGGCTATTTCTGGATTGTATCACGTAGTAATGTGGTACCACGCTGAAACATTCAATTAAACCTGGTCTTGATAAATATTTTAGAGGATAACGTATGTTAGGTCTGGGTTACGTCTAGGATTTGCCCTCATCAGGCTAATCCTTTCCCGTCTTTCACATACTTGTTGAACTGATCCTGGGTTATTTTCTGGTTTGGATCACATAGTAATGTGGTACCACACTGAAAAAGTCGATTAAACCAGGTTTCGATCAATATTTTTGAGGATAACGCATGTTAGGTCTAGGTTAGGCCTGGGATTCGCCCTCATCAGGCTCATACTTTCGCTCACATCACATACTCGTTGAACAGATCCTGGGTTTTTTCTGGTTTGGATCACATAGTAATGTGGTACCACACTGAAATAGTCGATTAAACCAGGTTTCGATCAATATTTTTGAGCATAACGCATGTTAGGTCTAGGTTAGGCCTGGGATTTTCACTCATCAGACTCATACTTTCGCATTCTTCACATACTTGTTGAACGGATCCTGGGTTTTTATTGGTTTGGATCACGTAGTAATGTGGTACCACACTGAAACAGTCAATGAAACCTGGTTTCGATCAATATTTTAGAGGATACCGCAAGTTAGGTCTGGGATAGGTCTGGGATTCGCCCTCATCAGGCTCATACTTTCGCGGTTTTCACATACTTCATGGCTAGATCCTGGGCTTTTTCTGGATTGCATCACGTAGTAAAGTGGTACCACACTGAAACAGTCGATTAAACCAGGTTTCGATCAATATTTTTGAGCATAACCCATGTTAGGTCTAGGTTAGGCCTGGGATTTTCACTCATCAGACTCATACTTTCGCATTCTTCACATACTTGTTGAACGGATCCTGGGTTTTTTCTGGTTTCGTTCACGTAGTAACGTGTTACCACACTGAAACATTCAATTAAACCTGGTCTTGATAAATATTTTAGAGGATAACGCATGTTAGGTCTGGGTAACGTCTAGGATTTGCCCTCATCAGGCTCATACTTTCGCATATTTCTAATACTTCATGGCTAGATCCTGAGCTATTTCTGGATTGCATCACGTAGTAATGTGGTACCACGCTGAAACTGTCAATTAAACCTGGTTTCGATCAATATCTTAGAGGATAACGCAAGTTAGGTCTAGGATTGGTCTGGGATTCGCCCTCATCAGGCTCATACTTTCGCTTTTTTCACATACTTGTTGAACTGATCCTGGGTTTTTTCTGGTTTGGATCACGTAGTAATGTGGTACCACACTGAAACAGTCGATTAAACCTGGTTTCGATCAATATTTTAAAGGATAACGAAAGTTAGGTCTGGGATAGGTCTGGGATTTGCCCTCATCAGACTCATACTTACGCACACTTCACATACTCGTTTGAACAGATCCTGGGTTATTTTCTGGTTTGGATCACATAGTAATGTGGTACCACATTGAAAGCGTCGATTTAACCAGGTTTCGATCAATATTTTTCAGAATAGCGCATCTTAGGTCTAGGTTAGGCCTGGGATTTTCACTCACCAGACTCATACTTTCGCATTCTTCACATACTTGTTGAACGGATCCTGGGTTTTTTCTGGTTTTGATCACGTAGTAATGAGGGACCACACTGAAACAGTCAATTAAACCTGGTTTCGATCAATATTTTAGGGAATAATTCATGTTTGGTCTAGGTTAGGTCTGGGATTTGCTCTCATCCGGCTCATTCTTTCGCATATTACTCATACTTGATGGCTAGATCCTGGGCTTTTTCTGGATTGTATCACGTAGTAATGAAGTACAACACTGAAACAGTCAATTAAACCTGGTTTCCATCAATATTTTAGAGGACAACGCAAGTTAGGTCTGGGATAGGTCTGGGATCTGCCCTCATCAGGCCCATACTTTCGCGTTTTTCACATACTTGTTGAACGGATCCTGGGTTTTTACTGGTTTGGATCACGTAGTAATGTGGTACCACACTGAAACAGTCAATTAAACCTGGTTTCGATCAATATTTTAGAGGACAACGCAAGTTATGTCTGGGATAGGTCTGGGATTTGCCCTCATCAGGGTCATACTTTCGCATTTTTCACATACTTGTTGAACAGATCCTGGGTTTTTTCTTGTTTGGATCACGTAGTAATGTGGTACCACACTGAAACAGTCCATAAAACCTGGTTTCGAACAATATTTTAGAGAATAATTCATGTTAGGTCTAGGTTAGGTCTGGGATTTGCTCTCATCAGGCTCATTCTTTCGCATATTTCTCATACTTGATGGCTAGATCCTGGGCTTTTTCTGGATTGCATCACGTAGTAATGAAGTACAACACTGAAACAGACAATTAAACCTGTTTTCCATCAATATTTTAGAGGACAACGCAAGTTAGGTCTGGGATAGGTCTGGGATTCGCCCTCATCAGGCCCATACTTTCGCGTTTTTCACATACTTGTTGAACGGATCCTGGGTTTTTACTGGTTTGGATCACGTAGTAATGTGGTACCACACCGAAACAGTCAATTAAACCTGGTTTCGATCAATATTTTAGAGGATACCGCAAGTTAGGTCTGGGATAGGTCTGGGATTCGCCCTCATGAGGCTCATACTTTCGCGGTTTTCACATACATGTTGAACAGATCCGGGGTTTTTTCTGGTTTGGATCACGTAGTAATGTGGTACCACACTGAAACAGACCACTAAACCTGGTTTCGATCAATATTTTAGAGGATAACGCATGTTAGGTCTAGGTTCGGCCTGGGATTTGGCCTCATCAGGGTCAAACTTTCGCAGTTTTAACATACATGTTGACCCAATCCAGGGTTTTTTCTGCTTTGGATCACGTAGTAATGTGGTACCACACTAAAACAGTCAATTCAACCTGGTTTCGATCAATATTTTAGAGGATAACGCAAGTTCTGTCTGGGATAGGTCTGGGATTTGCCCTCATCAGGCTCATACTTTCGCGTTTTTCACATACTTGTTGAGCGGGTCTTGAGTTTTTTCTGGTGTGGATCACGTAGTAATGTGGTACCACACTGAAACAATCAATTAAACCTGGTCTTGATAAATATTTTAGAGGATAACGCATGTTAGGTCTGGGTTAGGTCTAGGATTTGCCCTCATCAGGCTCATACTTTCGCATATTTCTCATACTTCATGGCTGGATCCTGGGCTATCTCTGGATTGGATCACGTAGTAATGTGGTACCACACTGAAACAGTCAATTTAACCTGGTTTCGATCAATATTTTAGAGAATAATTTATGTTCGGTCTGGGTTAGGTCTGGGATTTGCTCTCATCTGGCTCATTCTTTCGCATATTTCTCATACTTCATGGCTAGATCCTGGGCTTTTTCTGGATTGCATCACGTAGTAATGAAGTACATCACTGAAACAGTCAATTAAACATGGTTTCCATCAATATTTTAGAGGACACGTTAGGTCTAGGTTAGGCCTGGGATTTGCTCTCATCAGCCCCATACTTTCGCGTTCTTCACATACTTGTTGAACTGATCCTGGGTTTTTTCTGGTTTGGATCACGTAGTAATGTGGTACCACACTGAAACGGTCAATTAAACCTGGTTTCGATCAATATTTTTGAGGATAACGCATGTTAGGTCTAGGTTAGGCCGGGGATTTTCACTCATCAGACTCATACTTTCGCAGTTTTAACATACACGTTGGCCTGATCGAGGGTTTTTTCTGCTTTGGATCACGTAGTGAAGTGGTACCACACTGAAGCAGTCCATTAAACCTGGTTTCGATCAATATTTTAGAGGATAACGCATGTTAGGTTTGGGTTAGGTCTAGGATTTGCCCTCATCAGGCTCATACTTTCGCATATTTCTCATACTTCATGGCTAGATCCTGGGCTGTTTCTGGATTGTATCACGTAGTAATATGGTACCACGCTGAAACAGTCAATTAATCCTGGTTTCGATCAATATTTTAGAGGATAACGCATGTTTGGTCTGGGATAGGTCTGGGATTCGCCCTCATCAGGCTCATACTTTCGCGTTTTTCACATACTTGTTGAGCTGATCCTGGGTTTTTTCTGGTTTGGATCACGTAGCAATGTGGTACCACACTGAAGAAGTCGATTAAACCTGGTTTCGATCAATATTTTAGAGGATAACGCAAGTTTGGTCTGTGATAGGTCTGGGATTTGCCCTCATCAGGCTCATACTTTCGCGTTTTTCACATACTTGTTGAACAGATCCTGGGTTTTTTCTGGTTTGGGTCACGTAGTAATGTAGTACCACTCTGAAACAGTCGATTAAACCAGGTTACGATCAATATTTTTGAGGATAACGCAAGTTTGGTCCAGGTTAGGTCTGGGATTTTCACTCATCAGACTCATACTTTCGCATTCTTCACATACTTGTTGAACGGATCCTGGGTTTTTTCTGGTTTGGATCACGCAGTAATGTGGGACCACACTGAAACAATCAAATGAACCTGGTCTTGATAAATATTTTAGAGGATAACGCAAGTTTGGTCTGGGATAGTTCTGGAATTTACCCTCATCAGGCTCATACTTTCGCGTTTTTCACATACTTGTTGAACTGATCCTGGGCTTTTTCTGGTTTGGATCACGTAGCAATGTGGTACCACACTGAAACAGTCGATTAAACCTGGTTTCGATCAATATTTTTGAGGATAACGCATGTTAGGTTTGGGTTAGGTCTAGGATTTGCCCTCATCAGGCTCATACATTCGCATATTTCTCATACTTCATGGCTAGATCCTGGGCTGTTTCTGGATTGTATCACGTAGTAATGTGGTACCACGCTGAAACAGTCAATTAATCCTGGTTTCGATCAATATTTTAGAGGATAACGCAAGTAAGGTCTGGGATAGGTCTGGGATTCGCCCTCATCAGGCTCATACTTTCGCGTTTTTCACATACTTGTTGAACTGATCCTGGGCTTTTTCTGGTTTGGATCACGTAGCAATGTGGTACCACACTGAAACAGTCCATTAAACCTGGTTTCGATCAATAGTTTAGAGAATAATTCATGTTAGGTCTAGGTTAGGTCTGGGATTTGCTCTCATCAGGCTCATTCTTTCGCGTATTTCTCATACTTGATGGCTAGATCTTGGGCTTTTTCTGGATTGCATCACGTAGTAATGTAGTACCACACTGAAACAGTCAATGGAATCTGGTTTCCATCAATATTTTAGAGGACAACGCAAGTTATGTCTGGGATAGGTCTGGGATTTGCCCTCATCAGGGTCATACTTTCGCATTTTTCACATACTTGTTGAACAGATCCTGGGTTTTTTCTTGTTTGGATCACGTAGTAATGTGGTACCACACTGAAACAGTCCATAAAACCTGGTTTCGAACAATATTCTAGAGAATAATTCATGTTAGGTCTAGGTTAGGTCTGGGATTTGCTCTCTTCAGGCTCATTCTTTCGCATATTTCTCATACTTGATGGCTAGATCCTGGGCTTTTTCTGGATTGCATCACGTAGTAATGAAGTACAACACTGAAACAGTCAATTAAACCTGTTTTCCATCAATATTTTAGAGGACAACGCAAGTTAGGTCTGGGATAGGTCTGGGATTCGCCCTCATCAGGCTCATACTTTCGCGTTTTTCACATACTTGTTGAACTGATCCTGGGGTTTTTCTGGTTTGGATCACGTAGTGAAGTGGTACCACACTGAAACAGTCGATTAAACCTGGTTTCGATCAATATTTTACTGGATAACGCAAGTTAGGTCTCGGATAGTTCTGGGATTTACCCTCATCAGGCTCATACTTTCGCATTCTTCACATACTTGTTGAACGGATCCTGGGTTTTTTCTGGTTTGGTTCACGTAGTAATGTGGTACCACACTGAAACGGTCAATTAAACCTGGTTTCGATCAATATTTTTGAGGATAACGCATGTTAGGTCTAGGTTTGGCCGGGGATTTTCACTCATCAGACTCATACTTTCGCAGTTTTAACATACATGTTGGCCTGATCGAGGGTTCTTTCAGCTTTGGATCACGTAGTGAAGTGGTACCACACTGAAGCAGTCCATTAAACCTGGTTTCGATCAATATTTTAGAGGATAACGCATGTTAGGTTTGGGTTAGGTCTAGGATTTGCCCTCATCAGGCTCATACTTTCGCATATTTCTCATACTTCATGACTAGATCCTGGGCTATTTCTGGATTGTATCACGTAGTAATGTGGTACCACGCTGAAACAGTCAATTAAACCTGGTTTCGATCACTATTTTAGAGGAAAACGCATGTTAGGTCTGGGATAGGTGTGGGATTCGCCCTCATCAGGCTCATACTTTCGCGTTTTTCACATACTTGTTGAACTGATCCTGGGTTATTTTCTGGTTTGGATCACATAGTAATGTGGTACCACACTGAAACAGTCGATTAAACCAGGTTTCGATCAATATTTTTGAGGATAACGCATGTTAGGTCTAGGTTAGGCCTGGGATTTTCACTCATCAGACTCATACTTTCGCATTCTTCACACACTTGTTGAACGGATCCTGGGTTTTCTCTGGTTTGGATCACGTAGTAATGTGGGACCACACTGAAAAAATCAATTAAACCTGGTCTTGATAAATATTTTAGAGGATAACGCATGTTAGGTCTGGTTTAGGTCTGGGATTAGCTCTCATCAGGCTCATTCTTTCGCATATTTCTCATACTTGATGGCTAGATCCTGGGCTTTTTCTGGATTGCATCACGTAGTAATGTGGTACCACGCTGAAACAGTCAATTAAACCTCGTTTCGATCACTATTTTAGAGGATAACGCATGTTAGGTCTGGGATAGGTGTGGGATTCGCCCTCATCAGGCTCATACTTTCGCGTTTTTCACATACTTGTTGAACTGATCCTGGGTAATTTTCTGGTTTGGATCACGTAGTAATGTGGTACCACACTGAAACAGTCGATTAAACCTGGTTTCGATCAATATTTTAGAGGATAACGCAAGTTAGGTCTGGGATAGGTCTGGGATTTGCCCTCATCAGACTCATACTTTCGCACACTTCACATACCCGTTGAACAGATCCTGGGTTATTTTCTGGTTTGGATCACATAGTAATGTGGTACCACACTGAAACAGTCGATTAAACCAGGTCTTGATAAATATTCTAGAGGATAACGTATGTTAGGTCTGGGTTAGGTCCAGGATTTGCCCTCGTCAGGCTCATACTTTCGCATATTTCTCATACTTCATGGCTAGATCCTGGGCTATTTCTGGATTGGATCACGTAGTAATGTGGTACCACACCGAAACGGTAAATTAAACCTGGTTTCGATCAATATTTTAGAGGATAACGCAAGTTAGGTCTGGGATAGGTCTGGGCTTTGCCCTCATCAGGCTCATACTTTCGCGTTTTTCACATACTTGTTGAACAGATCCTGGGTTTTTTCCGGTTTGGGTCACGTAGTAGTGTGGTACCACACTGAAACAGTCGATTAAACCTGGTTTCGATCAATATTTTTGAGGATAACGCATGTTAGGTCTAGGTTAGGCCGGGGATTTTCACTCATCAGAATCATACTTTCGCAGTTTTAACTTACATGTTGGCCTGATCGAGGGTTTCTTCTGCTTTGGATCACATAGTGAAGTGGTACCACACTGTAGCAGTCCATTAAACCTGGTTTGGATCAATATTTTATAGGATGACGAATGTTAGGTTTGCGTTAGGTCTAGGATTTGCCCTCATCAGGCTCATACTTTCGCATACTTCTCATACTTCATGGCTAGATCCTGGGCTGTTTCTGGATTGTATCACGTAGTAATGTGGTACCACGCTGAAACAGTCAATTAATCCTGGTTACGATCAATATTTTAGAGGATAACGGACTTTAGGACTAGGTTAGGCCAGGAATTTTCCTTCATCAGACTCGTACTTTCGCATTCTTCACATACTTGTTGAACAGATCCTGGGTTTTTTCTGGTTTGGATCACGTAGTAATGTGGCACCACACTGAAACATTAAATTAAACCTGGGCTTGATAAATATTTTTGAGGATAAAGCATGTTAGGTCTGGGTTAGGTCTAGGATTTGCCCTCATCAGGCTCATACTTTCACATATTTCTCATACTTCATGGATAGATCCTGGGCTATTTCTCGATCGGATCACGTAGTAATGTGGTACCACACTGAAACAGTCAATTAAACCTGGTTTCGATCAATATTTTAGAGGATAACGCATGTTATGTCTGGTATAGGTCTGGGATTTGCCCTCATCAGGGTCATACTTTCGCATTTTTCACATACTTGTTGGACAGATCCTGGGTTTTTTCTGGTTTGGATCACGTAGTAATGTGGTACCACACTGAAGCAGTCCATTAACCCTGGTTTCGATCAATATTTTAGAGAATAATCCATGTTAGTTCTAGGTTAGGTCTGGGATTTGCTCTCATCAGGCTCATTCTTTCGCATATTTCTCATACTTGATGGCTAGATCTTGGGCTTTTTCTGGATTGCATCACGTAGTAATGTAGTACCACACTGAAACAGTCAATGGAATCTGGTTTCCATCAATATTTTAGAGGACAACGCAATTTATGTCTGGGATAGGTCTGGGATTTGCCCTCATCAGGGTCATACTTTCGCATTTTTCACATACTTGTTGAACGGATCCTGGGTTTTCTCTGGTTTGGATCACGTAGTAATGTGGGACCACACTGAAAAAATCAATTAAACCTGGTCTTGATAAATATTTTAGAGGATAACGCATGTTAGGTCTGGTTTAGGTCTGGGATTAGCTCTCATCAGGCTCATTCTTTCGCATATTTCTCATACTTGATGGCTAGATCCTGGGCTTTTTCTGGATTGCATCACGTAGTAATGTGGTACCACGCTGAAACAGTCAATTAAACCTGGTTTCGATCACTATTTTAGAGGATAACGCATGTTAGGTCTGGGATAGGTGTGGGATTCGCCCTCATCAGGCTCATACTTTCGCGTTTTTCACATACTTGTTGAACTGATCCTGGGTAATTTTCTGGTTTGGATCACGTAGTAATGTGGTACCACACTGAAACAGTCGATTAAACCTGGTTTCGATCAATATTTTAGAGGATAACGCAAGTTAGGTCTGGGATAGGTCTGGGATTTGCCCTCATCAGACTCATACTTTCGCACACTTCACATACCCGTTGAACAGATCCTGGGTTATTTTCTGGTTTGGATCACATAGTAATGTGGTACCACACTGAAACAGTCGATTAAACCAGGTCTTGATAAATATTCTAGAGGATAACGTATGTTAGGTCTGGGTTAGGTCCAGGATTTGCCCTCGTCAGGCTCATACTTTCGCATATTTCTCATACTTCATGGCTAGATCCTGGGCTATTTCTGGATTGGATCACGTAGTAATGTGGTACCACACCGAAACGGTAAATTAAACCTGGTTTCGATCAATATTTTAGAGGATAACGCAAGTTAGGTCTGGGATAGGTCTGGGCTTTGCCCTCATCAGGCTCATACTTTCGCGTTTTTCACATACTTGTTGAACAGATCCTGGGTTTTTTCCGGTTTGGGTCACGTAGTAGTGTGGTACCACACTGAAACAGTCGATTAAACCTGGTTTCGATCAATATTTTTGAGGATAACGCATGTTAGGTCTAGGTTAGGCCGGGGATTTTCACTCATCAGAATCATACTTTCGCAGTTTTAACTTACATGTTGGCCTGATCGAGGGTTTCTTCTGCTTTGGATCACATAGTGAAGTGGTACCACACTGTAGCAGTCCATTAAACCTGGTTTGGATCAATATTTTATAGGATGACGAATGTTATGTTTGCGTTAGGTCTAGGATTTGCCCTCATCTGGCTCATACTTTCGCATACTTCTCATACTTCATGGCTAGATCCTGGGCTGTTTCTGGATTGTATCACGTAGTAATGTGGTACCACGCTGAAACAGTCAATTAATCCTGGTTACGATCAATATTTTAGAGGATAACGGACTTTAGGACTAGGTTAGGCCAGGAATTTTCCTTCATCAGACTCGTACTTTCGCATTCTTCACATACTTGTTGAACAGATCCTGGGTTTTTTCTGGTTTGGATCACGTAGTAATGTGGCACCACACTGAAACATTAAATTAAACCTGGGCTTGATAAATATTTTTGAGGATAAAGCATGTTAGGTCTGGGTTAGGTCTAGGATTTGCCCTCATCAGGCTCATACTTTCACATATTTCTCATACTTCATGGATAGATCCTGGGCTATTTCTCGATCGGATCACGTAGTAATGTGGTACCACACTGAAACAGTCAATTAAACCTGGTTTCGATCAATATTTTAGAGGATAACGCAAGTTATGTCTGGTATAGGTCTGGGATTTGCCCTCATCAGGGTCATACTTTCGCATTTTTCACATACTTGTTGAACAGATCCTGGGTTTTTTCTGGTTTGGATCACGTAGTAATGTGGTACCACACTGAAGCAGTCCATTAACCCTGGTTTCGATCAATATTTTAGAGAATAATCCATGTTAGTTCTAGGTTAGGTCTGGGATTTGCTCTCATCAGGCTCATTCTTTCGCATATTTCTCATACTTGATGGCTAGATCTTGGGCTTTTTCTGGATTGCATCACGTAGTAATGTAGTACCACACTGAAACAGTCAATGGAATCTGGTTTCCATCAATATTTTAGAGGACAACGCAATTTATGTCTGGGATAGGTCTGGGATTTGCCCTCATCAGGGTCATACTTTCGCATTTTTCACATACTTGTTGAACAGATCCTGGGTTTTTTCTTGTTTGGATCACGTAGTAATGTGGTACCACACTGAAACAGTCCATAAAACCTGGTTTCGAACAATATTTTAGAGAATAATTCATGTTAGGTCTAGGTTAGGTCTGGGATTTTCTCTCATCAGGCTCATTCTTTCGCATATTTCTCATACTTGATGGCTAGATCCTGGGCTTTTTCTGGATTGCATCACGTAGTAATGAAGTACAACACTGAAACAGACAATTAAACCTGTTTTCCATCAATATTTTAGAGGACAACGCAAGTTAGGTCTGGGATAGGTCTGGGATTCGCCCTCATCAGGCTCATACTTTCGCACACTTCACATACTCGTTGAACAGATCCTGGGTTATTTTCTGGTTTGGATCACATAGTAATGTGGTACCACACTGAAACAGTCGATTAAACCAGGTCTTGATAAATATTTTAGAGGATAACGTATGTTAGGTCTGGGTTAGGTCCAGGATTTGACCTCGTCAGGCTCATACTTTCGCATATTTCTCATACTTCATGGCTAGATCCTGGGCTATTTCTGGATTGGATCACGTAGTAATGTGGTACCACACTGAAACGGTCAATTAAACCTGGTTTCGATCAATATTTTTGAGGATAACGCATGTTAGGTCTAGGTTTGGCCGGGGATTTTCACTCATCAGACTCATACTTTCGCAGTTTTAACATACATGTTGGCCTGATCGAGGGTTCTTTCTGCTTTGGATCACGTAGTGAAGTGGTACCACACTGAAGCAGTCCATTAAACCTGGTTTCGATCAATATTTTAGAGGATAACGCATGTTAGGTTTGGGTTAGGTCTAGGATTTGCCCTCATCAGGCTCATACTTTCGCATATTTCTCATACTTCATGGCTAGATCCTGGGCTGTTTCTGGATTGCATCACGTAGTAATGTGGTACCACGCTGAAACAGTCAATTCATCCTGGTTTCGATCAATATTTTAGAGGATAACGCATGTTACGTCTGGGATAGGCCAGGAATTTTCCTTCATCAGACTCGTACTTTCGCATTCTTCACATACTTGTTGAACAGATCCTGGGTTTTTTCTGGTTTGGATCACGTAGTAATGTGGCACCACACTGAAACATTAAATTAAACCTGGGCTTGATAAATATTTTTGAGGATAAAGCATGTTAGGTCTGGGTTAGGTCTAGGATTTGCCCTCATCAGGCTCATACTTTCACATATTTCTCATACTTCATGGATAGATCCTGGGCTATTTCTCGATCGGATCACGTAGTAATGTGGTACCACACTGAAACAGTCAATTAAACCTGGTTTCGATCAATATTTTAGAGGATAACGCAAGTTATGTCTGGTATAGGTCTGGGATTTGCCCTCATCAGGGTCATACTTTCGCATTTTTCACATACTTGTTGAACAGTTCCTGGGTTTTTTCTGGTTTGGATCACGTAGTAATGTGGTACCACACTGAAGCAGTCCATTAACCCTGGTTTCGATCAATATTTTAGAGAATAATCCATGTTAGTTCTAGGTTAGGTCTGGGATTTGCTCTCATCAGGCTCATTCTTTCGCATATTTCTCATACTTGATGGCTAGATGTTGGGCTTTTTCTGGATTGCATCACGTAGTAATGTAGTACCACACTGAAACAGTCAATGGAATCTGGTTTCCATCAATATTTTAGAGGACAACGCAATTTATGTCTGGGAGAGGTCTGGGATTTGCCCTCATCAGGGTCATACTTTCGCATTTTTCACATACTTGTTGAACAGATCCTGGGTTTTTTCTTGTTTGGATCACGTAGTAATGTGGTACCACACTGAAACAGTCCATAAAACCTGGTTTCGAACAATATTTTAGAGAATAATTCATGTTAGGTCTAGGTTAGGTCTGGGATTTTCTCTCATCAGGCTCATTCTTTCGCATATTTCTCATACTTGATGGCTAGATCCTGGGCTTTTTCTGGATTGCATCACGTAGTAATGAAGTACAACACTGAAACAGACAATTAAACCTGTTTTCCATCAATATTTTAGAGGACAACGCAAGTTGGGTCTGGGATAGGTCTGGGATTCGCCCTCATCAGGCTCATACTTTCGCGTTTTTCACATACTTGTTGAACTGATCCTGGGTTTTTTCTGTTTTGGATCACGTAGTAATGTGGTACCACACTGAAACAGTCGATTAAACCTGGTTTCGATCAATATTTTAGAGGATAACGCAAGTTAGGTCCGGGATAGGTCTGGGATTTGCCCTCATCAGACTCATACTTTCGCACACTTCACATACTCGTTGAACAGATCCTGGGTTATTTTCTGGTTTGGATCACATAGTAATGTGGTACCACACTGAAACAGTCGATTAAACCAGGTCTTGATAAATATTTTAGAGGATAACGTATGTTAGGTCTGGGTTAGGTCCAGGATTTGACCTCGTCAGGCTCATACTTTCGCATATTTCTCATACTTCATGGCTAGATCCTGGGCTATTTCTGGATTGGATCACGTAGTAATGTGGTACCACACTGAAACGGTCAATTAAACCTGGTTTCGATCAATATTTTAGAGAATAATTCATGTTATGTCTAGGTTAGTTCTGGGATTTGCTCTCATCAGGCTCATTCTTTCGCATATTTCTCATACTTGATGGCTAGATCCTGGGCTATTTCTGGATTGGATCACGTAGTAATGTGGTACCACACTGAAACAGTCAATTAAACCTGGTTTCGATCAATATTTTAGAGAATAATGCATGTTAGGTCTAGGTTAGGCCTGGGATTTTCACTCATCAGACTCATACTTTCGCATTCTTCACATACTTGTTGAACGGATCCTGGGTTTTTTCTGGTTTGTATCACGTAGTAATGTGGGACCACACTGAAACAATCAATTAAACCTGGTCATGATAAATATTTTAGAGGATAACGCATGTTAGGTCTGGGTAAGGTCTAGGATTTGCCCTCGTCAGGCTCATACTTTCGCATATTTCTCATACTTCATGCCTAGATCCTGGGCTATTTCTGGATTGGATCACGTAGTAATGTGGTACCACACTGAAACAGTCAATTAAACCTGGTTTTGATCAATATTTTAGAGAATAATTCATGTTATGTCTAGGTTAGTTCTGGGATTTGCTCTCATCAGGCTCATTCTTTCGCATATTTCTCATACTTGATGGCTAGATCCTGGGCTTTCTCTGGATTGCATCACGTAGTAATGAAGAACAACACCGAAACAGTCAATTAAACCTGGTTTCCAGCAATATTTTAGAGGACAACGCATGTTAGGTCTAGGTAAGCCCTGGGATTTGCCCTCATCAGGGTCATACTTTCGCAGTTTTAACATACATGTTGACCTGATCGAGGGTATTTTCTGGTTTGGTTCACGTAGTAATGTGGTACCACACTGAAACATTCAATTAAACCTGGTCTTGATAAATATTTTACAGGATAACGCATGTTAGGTTTGGGTTAGGTCTAGGATTTGCCCTCATCAGGCTCATACATTCGCATATTTCTCATACTTCATGGCTAGATCCTGGGCTGTTTCTGGATTGTATCGTGTAGTAATGTGGTACCACGCTGAAACAGTCAATTAAACCTGGTTTCGATCAATATTTTAGAGGATAACGCAAGTTAAGTCTAGGATAGGTCTGGGATTTGACCTCATCAGACTCATACTTTCGCGTTTTTCACATACTTGTTGAACGGATCCTGGGTTTTTTCTGGTTTGGATCACGTAGTAATGTGGTACAACACTGAAACAATCAATTATACCTGGTCATGATAAATAGTTTAGAGGATAACGCATGTTAGGTCTGGGTTAGGTCTAGGATTTGCCCTTGTCAGGCTCATATTTTCGCATATTTCTCATACTTCATGGCTAGATCATGGGCTGTTTCTGGATTGTATCACGTAGTAATGTGGTACCACGCTGAAACAGTCAATTAAACCTGGTTTCGTTCAATCATTTTAGAGGATAACGCTAGTTAGGTCTGGGATAGGTCTGGGATTTGCCCTCAGCAGGCTCATACTTTCGCGTTTTTCACATACTTGTTGAACAGATCCTGGGTTTTTTCTGGTTTGGGTCACGTAGTAGTGTGGTACCACACTGAAACAGTCGATTAAACCAGGTTTCGATCAATATTTTTGAGGATAATGCATGTTAGGTCTAGGTTAGGCCGGGGATTTTCACTCATCAGACTCATACTTTCGCATTCTTCACATACTTGTTGAACAGATCCTGGGTTTTTTCTGGTTTGGATCACAGAGTAATGTGGGGCCTACTGAAACAATCAATTAAACCTGGTTTCGATCAATATTTTTGAGGATAATGCATGTTAGGTCTAGGTTAGGCCTGGGATTTTCACTCATCAGACTCATACTTTCGCATTCTTCACATACTTGTTGAACGGATCCTGGGTATTTTCTGGTTTGGTTCACGTAATAATGTGGTACCACACTGAAACATTCAATTAAACCTGGTCTTGATAAATATTTTACAGGATAACGCATGTTAGGTTTGGGTTAGGTCTAGGATTTGCCCTCATCAGGCTCATACATTCGCATATTTCTCATACTTCATGGCTAGATCCTGGGCTGTTTCTGGATTGTATCACGTAGTAATGTGGTACCACGCTGAAACAGTCAATTAAACCTGGTTTCGATCAATATTTTAGAGGATAACGCAAGTTAGGTCTGGGATAGGTCTGGGGTTCGCCCTCACCAGGCTCATACTTTCGCGTTTTTCACATACTTGTTGAACAGATCCTGGGTTTTTTCTGGTTTGGGTCACGTAGTAGTGTGGTACCACACTGAAACAGTCGATTAAACCAGGTTTCGATCAATATTTTTGAGGATAATGCATGTTAGGTCTAGGTTAGGCCGGGGATTTTCACTCATCAGACTCATACTTTCGCATTCTTCACATACTTGTTGAACAGATCCTGGGTTTTTTCTGGTTTGGATCACAGAGTAATGTGGGACCACACCGAAACAATCAATTAAACCTGGTTTCGATCAATATTTTTGAGGATAATGCATGTTAGGTCTAGGTTAGGCCTGGGATTTTCACTCACCAGACTCATACTTTCGCATTCTTCACATACATGTTGACCTGATCGAGGGTTTTTTCTGGTTTGGATCACGTAGTAATGTGGTACCACACTGAAACAGTCGATTAAACCTGGTTTCCATCAATATTTTTGAGGATAACGCATGTTAGGTATAGGTTAGGTCGAGGATTTTCACACATCAGACTCATACTTTCGCATTCTTCACATACTCGTTGAACGGATCCTGGGTTTTTACTGGATTGGATCACGTAGTAATGTGGCACCACACTGAAACAGTCAATTAAACCTGGTTTCGATCAATATTTGAGAGGATAACGCAAGTTAGGTCTAGGTTAGGTCTGGGATTTTCACTCATCAGACTCATACTTTCGCATTCTTCACATACTTGTTCAACGGATCCTGTGTTTTTTCTGGTTTGGATCACGTAGTAATGTGGTACCACACTGAAACAGTCGATTAAACCTGGTTTCGATCAATATTTTTGAGGATAACGCATGTTGGGTTTGGGTTAGGTCTAGGATTTGCCCTCATCAGGCTCATACTTTCGCATAGTTCTCATACTTGATGGCTAGATCCTGGGCTTTCTCTGGATTGCATCACGTAGTAATGAAGAACAACACCGAAACAGTCAATTAAACCTGGTTTCCAGCAATATTTTAGAGGACAACGCATGTTAGGTCTAGGTAAGCCCTGGGATTTGCCCTCATCAGGGTCATACTTTCGCAGTTTTAACATACATGTTGACCTGATCGAGGGTATTTTCTGGTTTGGTTCACGTAGTAATGTGGTACCACACTGAAACATTCAATTAAACCTGGTCTTGATAAATATTTTACAGGATAACGCATGTTAGGTTTGGGTTAGGTCTAGGATTTGCCCTCATCAGGCTCATACATTCGCATATTTCTCATACTTCATGGCTAGATCCTGGGCTGTTTCTGGATTGTATCGTGTAGTAATGTGGTACCACGCTGAAACAGTCAATTAAACCTGGTTTCGATCAATATTTTAGAGGATAACGCAAGTTAAGTCTAGGATAGGTCTGGGATTTGACCTCATCAGACTCATACTTTCGCGTTTTTCACATACTTGTTGAACGGATCCTGGGTTTTTTCTGGTTTGGATCACGTAGTAATGTGGTACAACACTGAAACAATCAATTATACCTGGTCATGATAAATAGTTTAGAGGATAACGCATGTTAGGTCTGGGTTAGGTCTAGGATTTGCCCTTGTCAGGCTCATATTTTCGCATATTTCTCATACTTCATGGCTAGATCATGGGCTGTTTCTGGATTGTATCACGTAGTAATGTGGTACCACGCTGAAACAGTCAATTAAACCTGGTTTCGTTCAATCATTTTAGAGGATAACGCTAGTTAGGTCTGGGATAGGTCTGGGATTTGCCCTCAGCAGGCTCATACTTTCGCGTTTTTCACATACTTGTTGAACAGATCCTGGGTTTTTTCTGGTTTGGGTCACGTAGTAGTGTGGTACCACACTGAAACAATCAATTGAACCTGGTCTTGATAAATATTTTAGAGGATAACGCATGTTGGGTCTGGGTTAGGTCTAGGATTTGCCCTCGTCAGGCTCATACTTTCGCGTTTTTCACATACTTGTTGAACAGATCCTGGGTTTTTTCTGGTTTGGGTCTCGTAGTAATGTAGTACCACTCTGAAACAGTCGATTAAGCCAGGTTACGATCAATATATTTGAGGATAACGCATGTTAGGTCCAGGTTAGGTCTGGGATTTTCACTCATCAGACTCATACTTTCGCATTCTTCACATACTTGTTGAACGGATCCTGGGTTTTTTCTGGTTTGGATCACGCAGTAATGTGGGACCACACTGAAACAATCAATTGAACCTGGTCTTGATAAATATTTTAGAGGATAACGCATGTTGGGTCTGGGTTAGGTCTAGGATTTGCCCTCGTCAGGCTCATACTTTCGCATATTTCTCATACTTCATGCCTAGATCCTGGGCTTTTTCTGGTTTGGATCACGTAGTAATGTGGGACCACACTGAAACAATCAATTATACCTGGTCATGATAAATATTTTAGAGGATAACGCATGTTAGGTCTGGGTTAGGTCTAGGATTTGCCCTCAGCAGGATCATACTTTCGCGTTTTTCACATACTTGTTGAACAGATCCTGGGTTTTTTCTGGTTTGGGTCACGTAGTAGTGTGGTACCACACTGAAACAGTCGATTAAACCAGGTCTCGATCAATATTTTTGAGGATAATGCATGTTAGGTCTAGGTTAGGCCGGGGATTTTCACTCATCAGACTCATACTTTCGCATTCTTCACATACTTGTTGAACAGATCCTGGGTTTTTTCTGGTTTGGATCACAGAGTAATGTGGGGCCTACTGAAACAATCAATTAAACCTGGTTTCGATCAATATTTTTGAGGATAATGCATGTTAGGTCTAGGTTAGGCCTGGGATTTTCACTCATCAGACTCATACTTTCGCATTCTTCACATACTTGTTGAACGGATCCTGGGTTTTTTCTGGTTTGTATCACGTAGTAATGTGGGACCACACTGAAACAATCAATTAAACCTGGTCATGATAAATATTTTAGAGGATAACGCATGTTAGGTCTGGGTTAGGTCTAGGATTTGCCCTCGTCAGGCTCATACTTTCGCATATTTCTCATACTTCATGCCTAGATCCTGGGCTATTTCTGGATTGGATCACGTAGTAATGTGGTACCACACTGAAACAGTCAATTAAACCTGGTTTTGATCAATATTTTAGAGAATAATTCATGTTATGTCTAGGTTAGTTCTGGGATTTGCTCTCATCAGGCTCATTCTTTCGCATATTTCTCATACTTGATGGCTAGATCCTGGGCTTTCTCTGGATTGCATCACGTAGTAATGAAGAACAACACCGAAACAGTCAATTAAACCTGGTTTCCAGCAATATTTTAGAGGACAACGCATGTTAGGTCTAGGTAAGCCCTGGGATTTGCCCTCATCAGGGTCATACTTTCGCAGTTTTAACATACATGTTGACCTGATCGAGGGTATTTTCTGGTTTGGTTCACGTAGTAATGTGGTACCACACTGAAACATTCAATTAAACCTGGTCTTGATAAATATTTTACAGGATAACGCATGTTAGGTTTGGGTTAGGTCTAGGATTTGCCCTCATCAGGCTCATACATTCGCATATTTCTCATACTTCATGGCTAGATCCTGGGCTGTTTCTGGATTGTATCGTGTAGTAATGTGGTACCACGCTGAAACAGTCAATTAAACCTGGTTTCGATCAATATTTTAGAGGATAACGCAAGTTAAGTCTAGGATAGGTCTGGGATTTGACCTCATCAGACTCATACTTTCGCGTTTTTCACATACTTGTTGAACGGATCCTGGGTTTTTTCTGGTTTGGATCACGTAGTAATGTGGTACAACACTGAAACAATCAATTATACCTGGTCATGATAAATAGTTTAGAGGATAACGCATGTTAGGTCTGGGTTAGGTCTAGGATTTGCCCTTGTCAGGCTCATATTTTCGCATATTTCTCATACTTCATGGCTAGATCATGGGCTGTTTCTGGATTGTATCACGTAGTAATGTGGTACCACGCTGAAACAGTCAATTAAACCTGGTTTCGTTCAATCATTTTAGAGGATAACGCTAGTTAGGTCTGGGATAGGTCTGGGATTTGCCCTCAGCAGGCTCATACTTTCGCGTTTTTCACATACTTGTTGAACAGATCCTGGGTTTTTTCTGGTTTGGGTCACGTAGTAGTGTGGTACCACACTGAAACAGTCGATTAAACCAGGTTTCGATCAATATTTTTGAGGATAATGCATGTTAGGTCTAGGTTAGGCCGGGGATTTTCACTCATCAGACTCATACTTTCGCATTCTTCACATACTTGTTGAACAGATCCTGGGTTTTTTCTGGTTTGGATCACAGAGTAATGTGGGGCCTACTGAAACAATCAATTAAACCTGGTTTCGATCAATATTTTTGAGGATAATGCATGTTAGGTCTAGGTTAGGCCTGGGATTTTCACTCATCAGACTCATACTTTCGCATTCTTCACATACTTGTTGAACGGATCCTGGGTATTTTCTGGTTTGGTTCACGTAATAATGTGGTACCACACTGAAACATTCAATTAAACCTGGTCTTGATAAATATTTTACAGGATAACGCATGTTAGGTTTGGGTTAGGTCTAGGATTTGCCCTCATCAGGCTCATACATTCGCATATTTCTCATACTTCATGGCTAGATCCTGGGCTGTTTCTGGATTGTATCACGTAGTAATGTGGTACCACGCTGAAACAGTCAATTAAACCTGGTTTCGATCAATATTTTAGAGGATAACGCAAGTTAGGTCTGGGATAGGTCTGGGGTTCGCCCTCACCAGGCTCATACTTTCGCGTTTTTCACATACTTGTTGAACAGATCCTGGGTTTTTTCTGGTTTGGGTCACGTAGTAGTGTGGTACCACACTGAAACAGTCGATTAAACCAGGTTTCGATCAATATTTTTGAGGATAATGCATGTTAGGTCTAGGTTAGGCCGGGGATTTTCACTCATCAGACTCATACTTTCGCATTCTTCACATACTTGTTGAACAGATCCTGGGTTTTTTCTGGTTTGGATCACAGAGTAATGTGGGACCACACCGAAACAATCAATTAAACCTGGTTTCGATCAATATTTTTGAGGATAATGCATGTTAGGTCTAGGTTAGGCCTGGGATTTTCACTCACCAGACTCATACTTTCGCATTCTTCACATACATGTTGACCTGATCGAGGGTTTTTTCTGGTTTGGATCACGTAGTAATGTGGTACCACACTGAAACAGTCGATTAAACCTGGTTTCCATCAATATTTTTGAGGATAACGCATGTTAGGTATAGGTTAGGTCGAGGATTTTCACACATCAGACTCATACTTTCGCATTCTTCACATACTCGTTGAACGGATCCTGGGTTTTTACTGGATTGGATCACGTAGTAATGTGGCACCACACTGAAACAGTCAATTAAACCTGGTTTCGATCAATATTTGAGAGGATAACGCAAGTTAGGTCTAGGTTAGGTCTGGGATTTTCACTCATCAGACTCATACTTTCGCATTCTTCACATACTTGTTCAACGGATCCTGTGTTTTTTCTGGTTTGGATCACGTAGTAATGTGGTACCACACTGAAACAGTCGATTAAACCTGGTTTCGATCAATATTTTTGAGGATAACGCATGTTGGGTTTGGGTTAGGTCTAGGATTTGCCCTCATCAGGCTCATACTTTCGCATATTTCTCATACTTCATGGCTAGATCCTGGGCTGTTTCTGGATTGTATCACGTAGTAATGTGGTACCACGCTGAAACAGTCAATTAATCCTGGTTTCGATCAATATTTTAGAGGATAACGCAAGTAAGGTCTGGGATTGGTCTGGGATTCGCCCTCATCAGGCTCATACTTTCACGTTTTTCACATACTTGTTGAACTGATCCTGGGTTTTTTCTGGTTTGGATCACGTAGCAATGTGGTACCACACTGAAACAGTCCATTGAACCTGGTTTCGATCAATATTTTAGAGAATAATTCATGTTAGGTCTAGGTTAGGTCTGGGATTTGCTCTCATCAGGCTCATTCTTTCGCTTAGTTCTCATACTTGATGGCTAGATCCTGGGCTTTCTCTGGATTGCATCACGTAGTAATGAAGAACAACACCGAAACAGTCAATTAAACCTGGTTTCCAGCAATATTTTAGAGGACAACGCATGTTAGGTCTAGGTAAGCCCTGGGATTTGCCCTCATCAGGGTCATACTTTCGCAGTTTTAACATACATGTTGACCTGATCGAGGGTATTTTCTGGTTTGGTTCACGTAGTAATGTGGTACCACACTGAAACATTCAATTAAACCTGGTCTTGATAAATATTTTACAGGATAACGCATGTTAGGTTTGGGTTAGGTCTAGGATTTGCCCTCATCAGGCTCATACATTCGCATATTTCTCATACTTCATGGCTAGATCCTGGGCTGTTTGTGGATTGTATCGTGTAGTAATGTGGTACCACGCTGAAACAGTCAATTAAACCTGGTTTCGATCAATATTTTAGAGGATAACGCAAGTTAAGTCTAGGATAGGTCTGGGATTTGACCTCATCAGACTCATACTTTCGCGTTTTTCACATACTTGTTGAACGGATCCTGGGTTTTTTCTGGTTTGGATCACGTAGTAATGTGGTACAACACTGAAACAATCAATTATACCTGGTCATGATAAATAGTTTAGAGGATAACGCATGTTAGGTCTGGGTTAGGTCTAGGATTTGCCCTTGTCAGGCTCATATTTTCGCATATTTCTCATACTTCATGGCTAGATCATGGGCTGTTTCTGGATTGTATCACGTAGTAATGTGGTACCACGCTGAAACAGTCAATTAAACCTGGTTTCGTTCAATCATTTTAGAGGATAACGCTAGTTAGGTCTGGGATAGGTCTGGGATTTGCCCTCAGCAGGCTCATACTTTCGCGTTTTTCACATACTTGTTGAACAGATCCTGGGTTTTTTCTGGTTTGGGTCACGTAGTAGTGTGGTACCACACTGAAACAGTCGATTAAACCAGGTTTCGATCAATATTTTTGAGGATAATGCATGTTAGGTCTAGGTTAGGCCGGGGATTTTCACTCATCAGACTCATACTTTCGCATTCTTCACATACTTGTTGAACAGATCCTGGGTTTTTTCTGGTTTGGATCACAGAGTAATGTGGGGCCTACTGAAACAATCAATTAAACCTGGTTTCGATCAATATTTTTGAGGATAATGCATGTTAGGTCTAGGTTAGGCCTGGGATTTTCACTCATCAGACTCATACTTTCGCATTCTTCACATACTTGTTGAACGGATCCTGGGTATTTTCTGGTTTGGTTCACGTAATAATGTGGTACCACACTGAAACATTCAATTAAACCTGGTCTTGATAAATATTTTACAGGATAACGCATGTTAGGTTTGGGTTAGGTCTAGGATTTGCCCTCATCAGGCTCATACATTCGCATATTTCTCATACTTCATGGCTAGATCCTGGGCTGTTTCTGGATTGTATCACGTAGTAATGTGGTACCACGCTGAAACAGTCAATTAAACCTGGTTTCGATCAATATTTTAGAGGATAACGCAAGTTAGGTCTGGGATAGGTCTGGGGTTCGCCCTCACCAGGCTCATACTTTCGCGTTTTTCACATACTTGTTGAACAGATCCTGGGTTTTTTCTGGTTTGGGTCACGTAGTAGTGTGGTACCACACTGAGACAGTCGATTAAACCAGGTTTCGATCAATATTTTTGAGGATAATGCATGTTAGGTCTAGGTTAGGCCGGGGATTTTCACTCATCAGACTCATACTTTCGCATTCTTCACATACTTGTTGAACAGATCCTGGGTTTTTTCTGGTTTGGATCACAGAGTAATGTGGGACCACACCGAAACAATCAATTAAACCTGGTTTCGATCAATATTTTTGAGGATAATGCATGTTAGGTCTAGGTTAGGCCTGGGATTTTCACTCACCAGACTCATACTTTCGCATTCTTCACATACATGTTGACCTGATCGAGGGTTTTTTCTGGTTTGGATCACGTAGTAATGTGGTACCACACTGAAACAGTCGATTAAACCTGGTTTCCATCAATATTTTTGAGGATAACGCATGTTAGGTATAGGTTAGGTCGAGGATTTTCACACATCAGACTCATACTTTCGCATTCTTCACATACTCGTTGAACGGATCCTGGGTTTTTACTGGATTGGATCACGTAGTAATGTGGCACCACACTGAAACAGTCAATTAAACCTGGTTTCGATCAATATTTGAGAGGATAACGCAAGTTAGGTCTAGGTTAGGTCTGGGATTTTCACTCATCAGACTCATACTTTCGCATTCTTCACATACTTGTTCAACGGATCCTGTGTTTTTTCTGGTTTGGATCACGTAGTAATGTGGTACCACACTGAAACAGTCGATTAAACCTGGTTTCGATCAATATTTTTGAGGATAACGCATGTTGGGTTTGGGTTAGGTCTAGGATTTGCCCTCATCAGGCTCATACTTTCGCATATTTCTCATACTTCATGGCTAGATCCTGGGCTGTTTCTGGATTGTATCACGTAGTAATGTGGTACCACGCTGAAACAGTCAATTAATCCTGGTTTCGATCAATATTTTAGAGGATAACGCAAGTAAGGTCTGGGATTGGTCTGGGATTCGCCCTCATCAGGCTCATACTTTCACGTTTTTCACATACTTGTTGAACTGATCCTGGGTTTTTTCTGGTTTGGATCACGTAGCAATGTGGTACCACACTGAAACAGTCCATTGAACCTGGTTTCGATCAATATTTTAGAGAATAATTCATGTTTGGTCTAGGTTAGTTCTGGGATTTGCTCTCATCAGGCTCATTCTTTCGCATAGTTCTCATACTTGATGGCTAGATCCAGGCCTTTTTCTGGATTGCATCACGTAGTAATGAAGTACAACACTGAAACAGTCAATTAAACCTGGTTTCCATCAATATTTTAGAGGACAACGCAAGTTAGGTCTGGGATAGGTCTAGGATTCGCCCTCATCAGGCTCATACTTTCGCGTTTTTCACATATTTGTTGAACTGATCCTTGGTTTTTTCTGGATTGGATGACGTAGTAGTGTGGTACCACACTGAAACAGTCCATTAAACCTGGTTTCGATCACTATTTTAGAGGATAACGCATGTTAGGTCTGAGTTAGGTCTAGGATTTGCCCTCATCAGGCTCATACTTTCGCGTTTTTCACATCCTTGTTGAAGAGATCCTGGGTTTTTTCTGGTTTGGATCACGTAGCAATGTGGTACCACACTGAAGCGGTCCATTAAACCTGGTTTCGATCATTATTTTAGAGAATAATCCATGTTAGTTCTAGGTTAGGTCTGGGATTTGCTTTCATCAGGCTCATTCATTCGCGTATTTCTCATACTTGATGGCTAGATCTTGGGCTTTTTCTGGATTGCATCACGTAGTAATGTAGTACCACACTGAAACAGTCAATGGAATCTGGTTTCGATCAATATTTTAGAGGATAACGCAAGTTAGGTCTGGGATAGGTCTGGGATTTGCCCTCATCAGACTCATACTTTCGCACACTTCACATACCCGTTGAACAGATCCTGGGTTATTTTCTGGTTTGGATCACATAGTAATGTGGTACCACACTGAAACAGTCGATTAAACCAGGTCTTGATAAATATTCTAGAGGATAACGTATGTTAGGTCTGGGTTAGGTCCAGGATTTGCCCTCGTCAGGCTCATACTTTCGCATATTTCTCATACTTCATGGCTAGATCCTGGGCTATTTCTGGATTGGATCACGTAGTAATGTGGTACCACACCGAAACGGTAAATTAAACCTGGTTTCGATCAATATTTTAGAGGATAACGCAAGTTAGGTCTGGGATAGGTCTGGGCTTTGCCCTCATCAGGCTCATACTTTCGCGTTTTTCACATACTTGTTGAACAGATCCTGGGTTTTTTCCGGTTTGGGTCACGTAGTAGTGTGGTACCACACTGAAACAGTCGATTAAACCTGGTTTCGATCAATATTTTTGAGGATAACGCATGTTAGGTCTAGGTTAGGCCGGGGATTTTCACTCATCAGAATCATACTTTCGCAGTTTTAACTTACATGTTGGCCTGATCGAGGGTTTCTTCTGCTTTGGATCACATAGTGAAGTGGTACCACACTGTAGCAGTCCATTAAACCTGGTTTGGATCAATATTTTATAGGATGACGAATGTTATGTTTGCGTTAGGTCTAGGATTTGCCCTCATCTGGCTCATACTTTCGCATACTTCTCATACTTCATGGCTAGATCCTGGGCTGTTTCTGGATTGTATCACGTAGTAATGTGGTACCACGCTGAAACAGTCAATTAATCCTGGTTACGATCAATATTTTAGAGGATAACGGACTTTAGGACTAGGTTAGGCCAGGAATTTTCCTTCATCAGACTCGTACTTTCGCATTCTTCACATACTTGTTGAACAGATCCTGGGTTTTTTCTGGTTTGGATCACGTAGTAATGTGGCACCACACTGAAACATTAAATTAAACCTGGGCTTGATAAATATTTTTGAGGATAAAGCATGTTAGGTCTGGGTTAGGTCTAGGATTTGCCCTCATCAGGCTCATACTTTCACATATTTCTCATACTTCATGGATAGATCCTGGGCTATTTCTCGATCGGATCACGTAGTAATGTGGTACCACACTGAAACAGTCAATTAAACCTGGTTTCGATCAATATTTTAGAGGATAACGCAAGTTATGTCTGGTATAGGTCTGGGATTTGCCCTCATCAGGGTCATACTTTCGCATTTTTCACATACTTGTTGAACAGATCCTGGGTTTTTTCTGGTTTGGATCACGTAGTAATGTGGTACCACACTGAAGCAGTCCATTAACCCTGGTTTCGATCAATATTTTAGAGAATAATCCATGTTAGTTCTAGGTTAGGTCTGGGATTTGCTCTCATCAGGCTCATTCTTTCGCATATTTCTCATACTTGATGGCTAGATCTTGGGCTTTTTCTGGATTGCATCACGTAGTAATGTAGTACCACACTGAAACAGTCAATGGAATCTGGTTTCCATCAATATTTTAGAGGACAACGCAATTTATGTCTGGGATAGGTCTGGGATTTGCCCTCATCAGGGTCATACTTTCGCATTTTTCACATACTTGTTGAACAGATCCTGGGTTTTTTCTTGTTTGGATCACGTAGTAATGTGGTACCACACTGAAACAGTCCATAAAACCTGGTTTCGAACAATATTTTAGAGAATAATTCATGTTAGGTCTAGGTTAGGTCTGGGATTTTCTCTCATCAGGCTCATTCTTTCGCATATTTCTCATACTTGATGGCTAGATCCTGGGCTTTTTCTGGATTGCATCACGTAGTAATGAAGTACAACACTGAAACAGACAATTAAACCTGTTTTCCATCAATATTTTAGAGGACAACGCAAGTTAGGTCTGGGATAGGTCTGGGATTCGCCCTCATCAGGCTCATACTTTCGCACACTTCACATACTCGTTGAACAGATCCTGGGTTATTTTCTGGTTTGGATCACATAGTAATGTGGTACCACACTGAAACAGTCGATTAAACCAGGTCTTGATAAATATTTTAGAGGATAACGTATGTTAGGTCTGGGTTAGGTCCAGGATTTGACCTCGTCAGGCTCATACTTTCGCATATTTCTCATACTTCATGGCTAGATCCTGGGCTATTTCTGGATTGGATCACGTAGTAATGTGGTACCACACTGAAACGGTCAATTAAACCTGGTTTCGATCAATATTTTTGAGGATAACGCATGTTAGGTCTAGGTTTGGCCGGGGATTTTCACTCATCAGACTCATACTTTCGCAGTTTTAACATACATGTTGGCCTGATCGAGGGTTCTTTCTGCTTTGGATCACGTAGTGAAGTGGTACCACACTGAAGCAGTCCATTAAACCTGGTTTCGATCAATATTTTAGAGGATAACGCATGTTAGGTTTGGGTTAGGTCTAGGATTTGCCCTCATCAGGCTCATACTTTCGCATATTTCTCATACTTCATGGCTAGATCCTGGGCTGTTTCTGGATTGCATCACGTAGTAATGTGGTACCACGCTGAAACAGTCAATTCATCCTGGTTTCGATCAATATTTTAGAGGATAACGCATGTTACGTCTGGGATAGGCCAGGAATTTTCCTTCATCAGACTCGTACTTTCGCATTCTTCACATACTTGTTGAACAGATCCTGGGTTTTTTCTGGTTTGGATCACGTAGTAATGTGGCACCACACTGAAACATTAAATTAAACCTGGGCTTGATAAATATTTTTGAGGATAAAGCATGTTAGGTCTGGGTTAGGTCTAGGATTTGCCCTCATCAGGCTCATACTTTCACATATTTCTCATACTTCATGGATAGATCCTGGGCTATTTCTCGATCGGATCACGTAGTAATGTGGTACCACACTGAAACAGTCAATGGAATCTGGTTTCCATCAATATTTTAGAGGACAACGCAAGTTATGTCTGGGATAGGTCTGGGATTTGCCCTCATCAGGGTCATACTTTCGCATTTTTCACATACTTGTTGAACAGATCCTGGGTTTTTTCTTGTTTGGATCACGTAGTAGTGTGGTACCACACTGAACCAATCAATTAAACCTGGTTTGGATCAATATTTTTGAGGATAACGCATGTTAGGTCTAGGTTAGGCCTGGGATTTTCACTCATCAGACTTATACTTTCGCATTCTTCACATACTTGCTGATCGGATCCTGGGTTTTTTCTGGTTTGCATCACGTAGTAATGTGGGACCACGCTGAACCAATCAATTAAACCGGGTTTCGATCAATATTTTAGAGAATAATTCATGTTAGGCCTAGGTTAGGTTTAGGATTTGCCCTCATCAGGCTCATACTTTCGCATATTTCTCATACTTCATGGCTAGATCCTGGGCTGTTTCTGGATTGTATCACGTAGTAATGTGGTACCACGCTGAAACAGTCAATTAAACCTGGTTTTGATCAATATTTTAGAGGATAACGCAAGTTAGGTCTGGGATAGGTCTGGGATTCGCCCTCATCAGGCTCATACTTTCGCGTTTTTCACATACTTGTTGAACTGATACTGGGTTTTTTCTGGTTTGGATCACGTAGCAATGTGGTACCACACTGAAACATTCGATTAAACCTGGTTTCGATCAATATTTTAGAGGATAACGCAAGTTAGGTCTGGGATAGGGCTGGGATTCGCCCTCATCAGGCTCATACGTTCGCGTTTTTCACATACTTGTTGAACAGATCCTGAGTTTTTTCTGGTTTGGGTCACGTAGTAATGTGGTCCCACACTGAAACAGTCGATTAAACCAGGTTTCGATCAATATTTTTGAGGATAACGCATGTTAGGTCTAGGTTTGGCCTGGGATTTTCACTCATCAGACTCATACTTTCGCATTCTTCACATACTTGTTGAACGGATCCTGGGTTTTTTCTGGTTTGGATCACGTAGTAATGTGGGACCACGCTGAAACAGTCAATTGAACCTGGTTTCGTTCAATATTTTAGAGGATAACGCAAGTTAGGTCTGGGATAGGTCTGGGATTTGCCCTCAGCAGGCTCATACTTTCGCGTTTTTGACATACTTGTTGAACAGATCCTGGGTTTTTTCTGGTTTGGGTCACGTAGTTATGTGGTACCACGCTGAAACATTCAATGAAACCTGGTCTGGATAAATATTTTAGAGGATAACGCATGTTAGGTCTAGGTTAGCCCTGGGATTTTCACTCATCAGACTCATACCTTCGCATTCTTCAGATACTTGTTGAACGGATCCTGGGTATTTTCTGGTTTGGATCACGTAGTAATGTGGTACCACACTGAAACATTCAATCAAACCTGGTCTTGATAAATATTTTAGAGGATAACGCATGTTAGGTTTGGGTTAGATCTAGGATTTGCCCTCATCAGGCTCATACATTCGCATACTTCTCATACTTCATGGCTAGATCCTGGGCTGTTTCTGGATTGTATCGCGTAGTAATGTGGTACCACGCTGAAACAGTCAATTGAACCTGGTTTCGTTCGATATTTTAGAGGATAGCGCAAGTTAGGTCTGGGATAGGTCTGGGATTTGCCCTCAGCAGGCTCATACTTTCGCGTTTTTCACATACTTGTTGAACAGATCCTGGGTTTCTTCTGGTTTGGATCACGTAGTAATGTGGTACAACACTGAAACAGTCAATTAAACCTGGTTTCCATCAATATTTTAGAGGACAACGCATGTTAAGTCTAGGTTAGGCCTGGGATTTGCCTTCATCAGGGTCATACTTTCGCATATTTCTCATTCTTCATGGCTAGATCCTGGGCAGTTTCTGGATTGGATCACGTAGTAATGTGGTACCACACTGAAACAGTCAATTAAACCTGGTTTTGATCAATATTTTAGAGAATAATTCATGTTAGGTCTAGGTTATGTCTGGGATTTGCTCTCATCAGGCTCATACTTTCGCATATTTCTCATACTTCATGGCTAGATCCTGGGCTATTTCTTGTTTGGATCACGTAGTAATGTGGTACCACACTGAAATAGTCAACTAAACCTGGTTTCGATCAATATTTTAGAGAATAATTCATGTTAGGTCTAGGTTAGGTCTGGGATTTGCTCTCATCAGGCTCATACTTTCGCATATTTCTCATACTTCATGGCTAGATCCTGGGCTATTTCTGGTTTGGATCACGTAGTAATGTGGTACCACACAGAAACAGTCAATTAAACCTGGTTTGGATCAATATTTTAGAGGATAACGCAAGTTAGGTCTGGGATAGGTCTGGGATTTGCCCTCATCAGGCTCATACTTTCGCGTTTTTCACATACTTGTTGAACAGATCCTGGGTTTTTTCTGCTTTGGGTCACGTAGTAATATGGTACAACACTGAAACAGTCGATTAAACCAGGTTTCGATCAATATTTTTGAGGATAATGCATGTTAGGTCTAGGTTAGGCGTGGGATTTTCACTCATCAGACTCATACTTTCGCATTCTTCACATACTTGTTGAACGGATCCTGGGTTTTTTCTGGTTTGGATCACGTAGTAATGTGGGACCACACTGAAACAATCAATTAAACCTGGTCATGATAAATATTTTAGAGGATAACGCATGGTAGGTCTGGGTTAGGTCTAGGATTTGCCCTCGTCAGGCTCATACTTTCGCATATTTCTCATACTTCATGCCTAGATCCTGGGCTATTTCTGGATTGGATCACGTAGTAATGTGGTACCACGCTGAAACAGTCAATTAAACCTGGTTTCGATCAATATTTTAGAGGATAACGCAAGTTAGGTCTGAGATAGGTCTGGGATTCGCCCTCATCAGGCTCATACTAACGCGTTTTCCACATACTTGTTGAACTGATCCTGGGTTTTTTCTGGTTTGGATCACGTAGTAATGTGGTACCACACTGAAACAGTCGATTAAACCTGGTTTCGATCAATATTTTAGTAGATAACGCATGTTAGGTCTAGGTTAGGTCTGGGATTTGCTCTCATCAGGCTCATACTTTCGCATATATCTCATACTTCATGGCTAGATCCTGGGCTATTTCTGGATTGGATCACGTAGTAATGTGGTACCACGCTGAAACATTCAATGAAACCTGGTCTGGATAAATATTTTAGAGGATAACGCAAGTTAGGTCTGAGATAGGTCTGGGATTCGCCCTCATCAGGCTCATACTAACGCGTTTTCCACATACTCGTTGAACAGATCCTGGGTTATTTTCTGGTTTGGATCACATAGTAATGAGGTACCACACTGAAACAGTCGATTAAACCAGGTTTCGATCAATATTTTTGAGGATAACGCATGTTAGGTCTAGGTTAGGCCTGGGATTTTCACTCATCAGACTCATACTTTCGCATTCTTCACATACTTGTTGAACGGATCCTGGGTTTTTTCTGGTTTGGATCACGTAGTAATGTGGGACCACGCTGAACCAATCAATTAAACCTGGTTTCGATCAATATTTTAGAGAATAATTCATGTTAGGCCTAGGTTAGGTCTAGGATTTGCCCTCATCAGGCTCATGCTTTCGCATATTTCTCATACTTCATGGCTAGACCCTGGGCTATTTCTGGTTTGGATCTCGTAGTAACGTGGCACCACACTGAAACTGTCAATTAAACCTGGTTTGGATCAATATTTTAGAGGATAACGCAAGTTAGGTCTGGGATAGGTCTGGGATTCGCCCTCATCAGGCTCATACTTTCGCGTTTTTCACATACTTGTTGAACTGATACTGGGTTTTTTCTGGTTTGGATCACGTAGCAATGTAGTACCACACTGAAACAGTCGATTAAACCTGGTTTCGATCAATATTTTAGAGGATAACGCAAGTTAGGTCTGGGATAGGTCTGGGATTCGCCCTCATCAGGCTCATACTTTCGCGTTTTTCACATACTTGTTGAACAGATCCTGAGTTTTTTCTGGTTTGGGTCACGTAGTAATGTGGTACCACACTGAAACAGTCGACTAAACCAGGTTTCGATCAATATTTTTGAGGATAACGCATGTTAGGTCTAGGTTAGGCCTGGGATTTTCACTCATCAGACTCATACTTTCGCATTCTTCACATACTTGTTGAACGGATCCTGGGTTTTTTCTGGTTTGGATCACGTAGTAATGTGGTACCACACTGAAACATTCAATTAAACCTGGTCCTGATAAATATTTTAGAGGATAACGCATGTTAGGTTTGGGTTAGGTCTAGGATTTGCCCTCATCAGGCTCATACATTCGCATATTACTCATACTTCATGGCTAGATCCTGGTCTGTTTCTGGATTGTATCACGTAGTAATGTGGTACCACGCTGAAACAATCAATTAAACCTGGTTTCGATCAATATTTTAGAGGATAACGCAAGTTAGGTCTGGGATAGGTCTGGGGTTCGCCCTCATCAGGCTCATACTTTCGCGTTTTTCACATCCTTGTTGAAGAGATCCTGGGTTTTTTCTGGTTTGGATCACGTAGCAATGTGGTACCACACTGAAGCGGTCCATTAAACCTGGTTTCGATCATTATTTTAGAGAATAATCCATGTTAGTTCTAGGTTAGGTCTGGGATTTGCTTTCATCAGGCTCATTCATTCGCGTATTTCTCATACTTGATGGCTAGATCTTGGGCTTTTTCTGGATTGCATCACGTAGTAATGTAGTACCACACTGAAACAGTCAATGGAATCTGGTTTCCATCAATATTTTAGAGGACAACGCAAGTTATGTCTGGGATAGGTCTGGGATTTGCCCTCATCAGGGTCATACTATCGCATTTTTCACATACTTGTTGAACAGATCCTGGGTTTTTTCTTGTTTGGATCACGTAGTAGTGTGGTACCACACTGAACCAATCAATTAAACCTGGTTTGGATCAATATTTTTAAGGATAACGCATGTTAGGTCTAGGTTAGGCCTGGGATTTTCACTCATCAGACTCATACTTTCGCATTCTTCACATACTTGCTGATCGGATCCTGGGTTTTTTCTGGTTTGCATCACGTAGTAATGTGGGACCACGCTGAACCAATCAATTAAACCGGGTTTCGATCAATATTTTAGAGAATAATTCATGTTAGGCCTAGGTTAGGTTTAGGATTTGCCCTCATCAGGCTCATACTTTCGCATATTTCTCATACTTCATGGCTAGATCCTGGGCTGTTTCTGGATTGTATCACGTAGTAATGTGGTACCACACTGAAGCTGTCAATTAAACCTGGTTTGGATCCATATTTTAGAGGATAACGCAAGTTAGGTCTGAGATAGGTCTGGAATTCGCCGTCATCAGGCTCATACGAACGCGTTTTCCATATAATTGTTGAACTGATCCTGGGTTTTTTCTGGTTTGGATCACGTAGTAATGTGGTACCACACTGAAACAGTCGATTAAACCTGGTTTCGATCAACATTTTAGAAGATAACGCATGTTAGGTCTGGGACAGGTCTGGGATTTGCTCTCATCAGGCTCATTCTTTCGCATATATCTCATACTTCATGGCTAGATCCTGGGCTATTTCTGGATTGGATCACGTAGTAATGTGGTACCACGCTGAAACATTCAATGAAACCTGGTCTGGATAAATATTTTAGAGGATAACGCATGTTAGGTCTAGGTTAGCCCTGGGATTTTCACTCATCAGACTCATACTTTCGCATTCTTCACATACTTGTTGAACGGATCCTGGGTATTTTCTGGTTTGGTTCACGTAGTAATGTGGTACCACACTGAAACATTCAATTAAACCTGGTCCTGATAAATATTTTAGAGGATAACGCATGTTAGGTTTGGGTTAGGTCTAGGATTTGCCCTCATCAGGCTCATACATTCGCATATTACTCATACTTCATGGCTAGATCCTGGTCTGTTTCTGGATTGTATCACGTAGTAATGTGGTACCACGCTGAAACAATCAATTAAACCTGGTTTCGATCAATATTTTAGAGGATAACGCAAGTTAGGTCTGGGATAGGTCTGGGGTTCGCCCTCATCAGGCTCATGCTTCCGCAGTTTTAACATGCATGTTGACCTGATCGAGGGTTTTTTCTGGTTTGGATCACGTAGTAATGTGGTACAACACTGAAACAGTCGATTAAACCTGGTTTGGATCAATATTTTTGAGGATAACGCATGTTAGGTCTAGGTTAGGCCTGGGATTTGCCTTCATCAGGGTCATACTTTCGCATATTTCTCATTCTTCATGGCTAGATCCTGGGCAGTTTCTGGATTGGATCACGTAGTAATGTGGTACCACACTGAAACAGTCAATTAAACCTGGTTTTGATCAATATTTTAGAGAATAATTCATGTTAGGTCTAGGTTAGGTCTGGGATTTGCTCTCATCAGGCTCATACTTTCGCATACTTCTCATACTTCATGGCTAGATCCTGGGCTATTTCTTGTTTGGATCACGTAGTAATGTGGTACCACACTGAAACAGTCAATTAAACCTGGTTTCGATCAATATTTTAGAGAATAATTCATGTTAGGTCTAGGTTAGGTCTGGGATTTGCTCTCATCAGGCTCATACTTTCGCATATTTCTCATACTTCATGGCTAGATCCAGGGCTATTTCTGGTTTGGATCACGTAGTAATGTGGTACCACACAGAAACAGTCAATTAAACCTGGTTTGGATCAATATTTTAGAGGATAACGCAAGTTAGGTCTGGGATAGGTCTGGGATTTGCCCTCATCAGGCTCATACTTTCGCGTTTTTCACATACTTGTTGAACAGATCCTGGGTTTTTTCTGCTTTGGGTCACGTAGTAATATGGTACCACACTGAAACAGTCGATTAAACCAGGTTTCGATCAATATTTTAGAGGATAATGCATGTTAGGTCTAGGTTAGGCGTGGGATTTTCACTCATCAGACTGATACTTTCGCATTCTTCACATACTTGTTGAACGGATCCTGGGTTTTTTCTGGTTTGGATCACGTAGTAATGTGGGACCACACTGAAACAATCAATTAAACCTGGTCATGATAAATATTTTAGAGGATAACGCATGGTAGGTCTGGGTTAGGTCTAGGATTTGCCCTCGTCAGGCTCATACTTTCGCATATTTCGCATACTTCATGCCTAGATCCTGGGCTATTTCTGGATTGGATCACGTAGTAATGTGGTACCACGCTGAAACAGTCAATTAAACCTGGTTTCGATCAATATTTTAGAGGATAACGCAAGTTAGGTCTGAGATAGGTCTGGGATTCGCCCTCATCAGGCTCATACTAACGCGTTTTCCACATACTTGTTGAACTGATCCTGGGTTTTTTCTGGTTTGGATCACGTACTAATGTGGTACCACACTGAAACAGTCGATTAAACCTGGTTTCGATCAATATTTTAGAAGATAACGCATGTTAGGTCTGGGATAGGTGTGGGATTCGCCCTCATCAGGCTCATACTTTCGCGTTTTTCACATACTTGTTGAACAGATCCTGAGTTTTTTCTGGTTTGGGTCACGTAGTAATGTGGTACCACACTGAAACAGTCGATTAAACCAGGTTTCGATCAATATTTTTGAGGATAACGCATGTTAGGTCTAGGTTAGGCCTGGGATTTTCACTCATCAGACTCATACTTTCACATTCTTCACATACTTGTTGAACGGATCCTGGGTTTTTTCTGGTTTGGATCACGTAGTAATGTGGGACCACGCTGAACCAATCAATTAAACCTGGTTTCGATCAATATTTTAGAGAATAATTCATGTTAGGCCTAGGTTAGGTCTAGGATTTGCCCTCATCAGGCTCATGCTTTCGCATATTTCTCATACTTCATGGCTAGACCCTGGGCTATTTCTGGTTTGGATCTCGTAGTAACGTGGCACCACACTGAAACTGTCAATTAAACCTGGTTTGGATCAATATTTTAGAGGATAACGCAAGTTAGGTCTGGGATAGGTCTGGGATTCGCCCTCATCAGGCTCATACTTTCGCGTTTTTCACATACTTGTTGAACTGATACTGGGTTTTTTCTGGTTTGGATCACGTAGCAATGTAGTACCACACTGAAACAGTCGATTAAACCTGGTTTCGATCAATATTTTAGAGGATAACGCAAGTTAGGTCTGGGATTCGCCCTCATCAGGCTCATACTTTCGCGTTTTTCACATACTTGTTGAACAGATCCTGAGTTTTTTCTGGTTTGGGTCACGTAGTAATGTGGTACCACACTGAAACAGTCGATTAAACCAGGTTTCGATCAATATTTTTGAGGATAACGCATGTTAGGTCTAGGTTAGGCCTGGGATTTTCACTCATCAGACTCATACTTTCGCATTCTTCACATACTTGTTGAACGGATCCTGGGTTTTTTCTGGTTTGGATCACGTAGTAATGTGGGACCACACTGAAACAATCAATTAAACCTGGTCATGATAAATATTTTAGAGGATAACGCATGTTAGGTCTGGGTCAGTTCTAGGATTTGCCCTCGTCAGGCTCATGCTTTCGCATATTTCTCATACTTCATGGCTAGATCCTGGGCTATTTCTGGATTGGATCTCGTAGTAATGTGGTACCACACTGAAGCTGTCAATTAAACCTGGTTTGGATCAATATTTTAGAGGATAACGCAAGTTAGGTCTGAGATAGGTCTGGGATTCGCCCTCATCAGGCTCATACGAACGCGTTTTCCATATAATTGTTGAACTGATCCTGGGTTTTTTCTGGTTTGGATCACGTAGTAATGTGGTACCACACTGAAACAGTCGATTAAACCTGGTTTCGATCAACATTTTCGAAGATAACGCATGTTAGGTCTAGGTTAGCCCTGGGATTTTCACTCATCAGACTCATACTTTCGCATTCTTCACATACTTGTAGAACGGATCCTGGGTTTTTTCTGGTTTGGATCACGTAGTAATGTGGGACCACACTGAAACAATCAATTAAACCTGGTCATGATAAATATTTTTGAGGATAACGCATGTTAGGTCTGGGTTAGGTCTAGGATTTGCCCTCATCAGGCTCATACATTCGCATATTACTCATACTTCATGGCTAGATCCTGGTCTGTTTCTGGATTGTATCACGTAGTAATGTGGTACCACGCTGAAACAATCAATTAAACCTGGTTTCGATCAATATTTTAGAGGATAACGCAAGTTAGGTCTGGGATAGGTCTGGGGTTCGCCCACATCAGGCTCATGCTTCCGCAGTTTTAACATGCATGTTGACCTGATCGAGGGTTTTTTCTGGTTTGGATCACGTAGTAATGTGGTACCACACTGAAACAGTCGATTAAACCTGGTTTGGATCAATATTTTTGAGGATAACGCATGTTAGGTCTAGGTTAGGCCTGGGATTTTCACTCATCAGACTCATACTTTCGCATTCTTCACAAACTTGTTGAACGGATCCTGGGTTTTTACTGGATTGGATCACGCAGTAATGTGGTACCACACTGAAACAGTCAATTAAATCTGGTTTCGATCAATATTTTAGAGGATAACGCAAGTTAGGTCTGGGATAGGTCTGGGATTTGCCCTCATCAGGCTCATACTTTCGCGTTTTTCACATACTTGTTGAACAGATCCTGGGCCTTTTCTGGATTGCAGCACGTAGTAATGAAGTACAACACTGAGACAGTCAATTAAACCTGGTTTCGCTCAATATTTTAGAGGATAACGTAAGTTAGGTCTGGGATAGGTCTGGGATTTGCCCTCATCAGGCTCATACTTTCGCGTTTTTCACATACTTGTTGAACAAATCCTGGTTTGTTTCTGGTTTGGATCACGTAGTAGTGTGGTGCCACACAGAAACAGTCCATTAAACCTGGTTTGGATCAATATTTTAGAGGATAACGCATGTTAGGTCTAGGTTAGGTCTGGGATTTGCCCCCATCAGGCTCACACTTTCGCATATTTCTCATACTTCATGGCTAGATCATGGGCTGTTTCTGGATTGTATCACGTAGTAATGTGGTACCACACTGAAACAGTCGACTAAACCTGGTTTCGATTAATATTTTTGAGGATAACGCATGTTAGGTCTGGGATAGGTCTGGGATTTGCCCTCATCAGGCTCATACTTTCGCAGTTTTAACATGCGTGTTGACCTGATCGAGGGTTTTCTGCTTTGGATCACGTAGAAAAGTGGTACCTCACTGAAGCAGTCAATTAAACCTGGATACGACCAATATTTCAGAGGTTACACCATGTTAGGTCTAGGTTAGGCCTGGGATTTTCACTCATCAGACTCATACTTTCGCATTCTTCACATACTTGCTGATCGGATCCTGGGTTTTTTCTGGTTTGCATCACGTAGTAATGTGGGACCACGCTGAACCAATCAATTAAACCGGGTTTCGATCAATATTTTAGAGAATAATTCATGTTAGGCCTAGGTTAGGTTTAGGATTTGCCCTCATCAGGCTCATACTTTCGCATATTTCTCATACTTCATGGCTAGATCCTGGGCTGTTTCTGGATTGTATCACGTAGTAATGTGGTACCACGCTGAAACAGTCAATTAAACCTGGTTTTGATCAATATTTTAGAGGATAACGCAAGTTAGGTCTGGGATAGGTCTGGGGTTCGCCCTCATCAGGCTCATACTTTCGCGTTTTTCACATACTTGTTGAACTGATACTGGGTTTTTTCTGGTTTGGATCACGTAGCAATGTGGTACCACACTGAAACATTCGATTAAACCTGGTTTCGATCAATATCTTAGAGGATAACGCAAGTTAGGTCTGGGATAGGTCTGGGATTCGCCCTCATCAGGCTCATACTTTCGCGTTTTTCACATACTTGTTGAACAGATCCTGAGTTTTTTCTGGTTTGGGTCACGTAGTAATGTGGTCCCACACTGAAACAGTCGATTAAACCAGGTTTCGATCAATATTTTTGAGGATAACGCATGTTAGGTCTAGGTTAGGCCTGGGATTTTCACTCATCAGACTCATACTTTCGCATTCTTCACATACTTGTAGAACGGATCCTGGGTTTTTTCTGGTTTGGATCACGTAGTAATGTGGGACCACACTGAAACAATCAATTAAACCTGGTCATGATAAATATTTTAGAGGATAACGCATGTTAGGTCTGGGTCAGTTCTAGGATTTGCCCTCGTCAGGCTCATACTTTCGCATATTTCTCATACTTCATGGCTAGATCCTGGGCTATTTCTGGTTTGGATCTCGTAGTAATGTGGTACCACACTGAAACTGTCAATTAAACCTGGTTTGGATCAATATTTTAGAGGATAACGTAAGTTAGGTCTGGGATAGGTCTGGGATTTGCCCTCATCAGGCTCATACTTTCGCGTTTTTCACATACTTGTTGAACAGATCCTGGGTTTTTTCTGGTTTGGGTCACGTAGTAATGTGGTACCACACTGAAACAGTCGATTAAACCAGGTTTCGATCAATATTTTTGAGGATAATGCATGTTAGGTCTAGGTTAGGCCTGGAGATTTTCACTCATAAGACTCATACTTTCGCATTCTTCACATACTTGTTGAACGGATCCTGGGTTTTTTCTGGTTTGGATCACGTAGTAATGTGGTACCACACTGAAACAGTCGATTAAACCAGGTTTCGATCAATATTTTAGAGGACAACGCATGTCAGGTCTAGGTTAGGCCTGGGATTTGCCTTCATCAGGGTCATTCTTTCGCATATTTCTCATACTTCATGGCTAGATCCTGGGCTGTTTCTGGATTGGATCACGTAGTAATGTGGTACCACACTGAAACAGTCAATTAAACCTTGTTTTGATCAGTATTTTAGAGAATAATTCATGTTAGGTCTAGGTTAGGTCTGGGATTTGCTCTCATCAGGTTCATACTTTCGCATATTTCTCATACTTCATGGCTAGATCCTGGGCTGTTTCTGGATTGTATCACGTAGTAATGTGGTACCACGTTGAAACAGTCAATTGAACCTGGTTTCGTTCAATATTTTAGAGGATAACGCAAGTTAGGTCTGGGATAGGTCTGGGATTTGCCCTCAGCAGGCTCATACTTTCGCGTTTTTGACATACTTGTTGAACAGATCCTGGGTTTTTTCTGGTTTGGGTCACGTAGTAATGTGGTACCACGCTGAAACATTCAATGAAACCTGGTCTGGATAAATATTATAGAGGATAACGCATGTTAGGTCTAGGTTAGCCCTGGGATTTTCACTCATCAGACTCATACCTTCGCATTCTTCAGATACTTGTTGAACGGATCCTGGGTATTTTCTGGTTTGGATCACGTAGTAATGTGGTACCACACTGAAACATTCAATCAAACCTGGTCTTGATAAATATTTTAGAGGATAACGCATGTTAGGTTTGGGTTAGGTCTAGGATTTGCCTTCATCAGGCTCATACATTCGCATACTTCTCATACTTCATGGCTAGATCCTGGGCTGTTTCTGGATTGTATCGCGTAGTAATGTGGTACAACACTGAAACAGTCAATTAAACCTGGTTTCCATCAATATTTTAGAGGACAACGCATGTTAAGTCTAGGTTAGGCCTGGGATTTGCCTTCATCAGGGTCATACTTTCGCATATTTCTCATTCTTCATGGCTAGATCCTGGGCAGTTTCTGGATTGGATCACGTAGTAATGTGGTACCACACTGAAACAGTCAATTAAACCTGGTTTCGATCAATATTTTAGAGAATAATTCATGTTAGGTCTAGGTTAGGTCTGGGATTTGCTCTCATCAGGCTCATACTTTCGCATATTTCTCATACTTCATGGCTAGATCCTGGGCTGTTTCTGGATTGTATCACGTAGTAATATGGTACCACGCTGAAACAGTCAATTAATCCTGGTTTGGATCAATATTTTAGAGGATAACGCTAGTTAGGTCTGGGATAGGTCTGGGATTTGCCCTCATCAGGCTCATACTTTCGCGTTTTTCACATACTTGTTGAACAGATCCTGGGTTTTTTCTGCTTTGGGTCACGTAGTAATATGGTACCACACTGAAACAGTCGATTAAACCAGGTTTCGATCAATATTTTTGAGGATAATGCATGTTAGGTCTAGGTTAGGCGTGGGATTTTCACTCATCAGACTCATACTTTCGCATTCTTCACATACTTGTTGAACGGATCCTGGGTTTTTTCTGGTTTGGATCACGTAGTAATGTGGGACCACACTGAAACAATCAATTAAACCTGGTCATGATAAATATTTTAGAGGATAACGCATGGTAGGTCTGGGTTAGGTCTAGGATTTGCCCTCGTCAGGCTCATACTTTCGCATATTTCTCATACTTCATGCCTAGATCCTGGGCTATTTCTGGATTGGATCACGTAGTAATGTGGTACCACGCTGAAACAGTCAATTAAACCTGGTTTCGATCAATATTTTAGAGGATAACGCAAGTTAGGTCTGAGATAGGTCTGGGATTCGCCCTCATCAGGCTCATACTAACGCGTTTACCACATACTTGTTGAACTGATCCTGGGTTTTTTCTGGTTTGGATCACGTAGTAATGTGGTACCACACTGAAACAGTCGATTAAACCTGGTTTCGATCAATATTTTAGAAGATAACGCATGTTAGGTCCGGGATAGGTCTGGGATTCGCCCTCATCAGGCTCATACTTTCGCGTTTTTCACATACTTGTTGAACAGATCCTGAGTTTTTTCTGGTTTGGGTCACGTAGTAATGTGGTACCAAACTGAAACAGTCGATTAAACCAGGTTTCGATCAATATTTTTGAGGATAACGCATGTTAGGTCTAGGTTAGGCCTGGGATTTTCACTCATCAGACTCATACTTTCGCATTCTTCACATACTTGTTGAACGGATCCTGGGTTTTTTCTGGTTTGGATCACGTAGTAATGTGGGACCACGCTGAACCAATCAATTAAACCTGGTTTCGATCAATATTTTAGAGAATAATTCATGTTAGGCCTAGGTTAGGTCTAGGATTTGCCCTCATCAGGCTCATGCTTTCGCATATTTCTCATACTTCATGGCTAGACCCTGGGCTATTTCTGGTTTGGATCTCGTAGTAACGTGGCACCACACTGAAACTGTCAATTAAACCTGGTTTGGATCAATATTTTAGAGGATAACGCATGTTAGGTCTAGGTTAGGCCTGGGATTTTCACTCATCAGACTCATACTTTCGCATTCTTCACATACTTGTTGAACGGATCCTGGGTTTTTTCTGGTTTGGATCACGTAGTAATGTGGGACCACGCTGAACCAATCAATTAAACCTGGTTTCGATCAATATTTTAGAGAATAATTCATGTTAGGCCTAGGTTAGGTCTAGGATTTGCCCTCATCAGGCTCATGCTTTCGCATATTTCTCATACTTCATGGCTAGACCCTGGGCTATTTCTGGTTTGGATCTCGTAGTAACGTGGCACCACACTGAAACTGTCAATTAAACCTGGTTTGGATCAATATTTTAGAGGATAACGCAAGTTAGGTCTGGGATAGGTCTGGGATTCGCCCTCATCAGGCTCATACTTTCGCGTTTTTCACATACTTGTTGAACAGATCCTGAGTTTTTTCTGGTTTGGGTCACGTAGTAATGTGGTACCACACTGAAACAGTCGATTAAACCAGGTTTCGATCAATATTTTTGAGGATAACGCATGTTAGGTCTAGGTTAGGCCTGGGATTTTCACTCATCAGACTCATACTTTCGCATTCTTCACATACTTGTTGAACGGATCCTGGGTTTTTTCTGGTTTGGATCACGTAGTAATGTGGGACCACATTGAAACAGTCGACTAAACCTGGTTTCGATTAATATTTTTGAGGATAACGCATGTTATGTCTGGGATGGGTCTGGGATTTGCCCTCATCAGGCTCATACTTTCGCATATATCTCATACTTCACGGCTAGATCCTGGGCTATTTCTGGATTGGATCACGTAGTAATGTGGTACCACGCTGAAACATTCAATGAAACCTGGTCTGGATAAATATTTTAGAGGATAACGCAAGTTAGGTCTGAGATAGGTCTGGGATTCGCCCTCATCAGGCTCATACTAACGCGTTTTCCACATACTCGTTGAACAGATCCTGGGTTATTTTCTGGTTTGGATCACATAGTAATGAGGTACCACACTGAAACAGTCGATTAAACCAGGTTTCGATCAATATTTTTGAGGATAACGCATGTTAGGTCTAGGTTAGACCTGGGATTTTCACTCATCAGACTCATACTTTCGCATTCTTCACATACTTGTTGAACGGATCCTGGGTTTTTTCTGGTTTGGATCACGTAGTAATGTGGGACCACGCTGAACCAATCAATTAAACCTGGTTTCGATCAATATTTTAGAGAATAATTCATGTTAGGCCTAGGTTAGGTCTAGGATTTGCCCTCATCAGGCTCATGCTTTCGCATATTTCTCATACTTCATGGCTAGACCCTGGGCTATTTCTGGTTTGGATCTCGTAGTAACGTGGCACCACACTGAAACTGTCAATTAAACCTGGTTTGGATCAATATTTTAGAGGATAACGCAAGTTAGGTCTGGGATAGGTCTGGGATTCGCCCTCATCAGGCTCATACTTTCGCGTTTTTCACATACTTGTTGAACTGATACTGGGCTTTTTCTGGTTTGGATCACGTAGCAATGTAGTACCACACTGAAACAGTCGATTAAACCTGGTTTCGATCAATATTTTAGAGGATAACGCAAGTTAGGTCTGGGATAGGTCTGGGATTCGCCCTCATCAGGCTCATACTTTCGCGTTTTTCACATACTTGTTGAACAGATCCTGAGTTTTTTCTGGTTTGGGTCACGTAGTAATGTGGTACCACACTGAAACAGTCGATTAAACCAGGTTTCGATCAATATTTTTGAGGATAACGCATGTTAGGTCTAGGTTAGGCCTGGGATTTTCACTCATCAGACTCATACTTTCGCATTCTTCACATACTTGTTGAACGGATCCTGGGTTTTTTCTGGTTTGGATCACGTAGTAATGTGGGACCACACTGAAACAATCAATTAAACCTGGTCATGATAAATATTTTAGAGGATAACGCATGTTAGGTCTGGGTCAGTTCTAGGATTTGCCCTCGTCAGGCTCATGCTTTCGCATATTTCTCATACTTCATGGCTAGATCCTGGGCTATTTCTGGATTGGATATCGTAGTAATGTGGTACCACACTGAAACTGTCATTTAAACCTGGTTTGGATCAATATTTTAGAGGATAACGCAAGTTAGGTCTGAGATAGGTCTGGGATTCGCCCTCATCAGGCCCATACGAACGCGTTTTCCATATAATTGTTGAACTGATCCTGGGTTTTTTCTGGTTTGGATCACGTAGTAATGTGGTACCACACTGAAACAGTCGATTAAACCTGGTTTCGATCAATATTTTAGAAGATAACGCATGTTAGGTCTGGGACAGGTCTGGGATTTGCTCTCATCAGGCTCATTCTTTCGCATATATCTCATACTTCATGGCTAGATCCTGGGCTATTTCTGGATTGGATCACGTAGTAATGTGGTACCACGCTGAAACATTCAATGAAACCTGGTCTGGATAAATATTTTAGAGGATAACGCATGTTAGGTCTAGGTTAGCCCTGGGATTTTCACTCATCAGACTCATACTTTCGCATTCTTCACATACTTGTTGAACGGATCCTGGGTATTTTCTGGTTTGGTTCACGTAGTAATGTGGTACCACACTGAAACATTCAATTAAACCTGGTCCTGATAAATATTTTAGAGGATAACGCATGTTAGGTTTGGGTTAGGTCTAGGATTTGCCCTCATCAGGCTCATACATTCGAATATTACTCATACTTCATGGCTAGATCCTGGTCTGTTTCTGGATTGTATCACGTAGTAATGTGGTACCACGCTGAAACAATCAATTAAACCTGGTTTCGATCAATATTTTAGAGGATAACGCAAGTTAGGTCTGGGATAGGTCTGGGGTTCGCCCTCATCAGGCTCATGCTTCCGCAGTTTTAACATGCATGTTGACCTGATCGAGGGTTTTTTCTGGTTTGGATCACGTAGTAATGTGGTACCACACTGAAACAGTCGATTAAACCTGGTTTGGATCAATATTTTTGAGGATAACGCATGTTAGGTCTAGGTTAGGCCTGGGATTTTCACTCATCAGACTCATACTTTCGCATTCTTCACAAACTTGTTGAACGGATCCTGGGTTTTTACTGGATTGGATCACGCAGTAATGTGGTACCACACTGAAACAGTCAATTAAATCTGGTTTCGATCAATATTTTAGAGGATAACGCAAGTTAGGTCTGGGATAGGTCTGGGATTTGCCCTCATCAGGCTCATACTTTCGCGTTTTTCACATACTTGTTGAACAGATCCTGGGCCTTTTCTGGATTGCAGCACGTAGTAATGAAGTACAACACTCAGACAGTCAATTAAACCTGGTTTCGCTCAATATTTTAGAGGATAACGCAAGTTAGGTCTGGGATAGGTCTGGGATTTGCCCTCATCAGGCTCATACTTTCGCGTTTTTCACATACTTGTTGAACAGATCCTGGGCCTTTTCTGGATTGCAGCACGTAGTAATGAAGTACAACACTCAGACAGTCAATTAAACCTGGTTTCGCTCAATATTTTAGAGGATAACGCAAGTTAGGTCTGGGATAGGTCTGGGATTTGCCCTCATCAGACTCATACTTTCGCATTCTTCACATACTTGTTGAACGGATCCTGGGTATTTTCTGGTTTGGTTCACGTAGTAATGTGGTACCACACTGAAACATTCAATTAAACCTGGTCCTGATAAATATTTTAGAGGATAACGCATGTTAGGTTTGGGTTAGGTCTAGGATTTGCCCTCATCAGGCTCATACATTCGAATATTACTCATACTTCATGGCTAGATCCTGGTCTGTTTCTGGATTGTATCACGTAGTAATGTGGTACCACGCTGAAACAATCAATTAAACCTGGTTTCGATCAATATTTTAGAGGATAACGCATGTTAGGTCTAGGTTAGGTCTAGGATTTGCCCCCATCAGGCTCACACTTTCGCATATTTCTCATACTTCATGGCTAGATCATGGGCTGTTTCTGGATTGTATCACGTAGTAATGTGGTACCACACTGAAACAGTCGACTAAACCTGGTTTCGATTAATATTTTTGAGGATAACGCATGTTAGGTCTGGGATAGGTCTGGGATTTGCCCTCATCAGGCTCATACTTTCGCAGTTTTAACATGCGTGTTGACCTGATCGAGGGTTTTCTGCTTTGGATCACGTAGAAAAGTGGTACCTCACTGAAGCAGTCAATTAAACCTGGATACGACCAATATTTTAGAGGTTACACCATGTTAGGTCTAGGTTAGGCCTGGGATTTTCACACATCAGACTCACACTTTCGCATTCATCACATACTTGTTGAACGGATACTGAGTTTTTTCTGGTTTGGATCACGTAGTAATGTGGGACCACACTGAAACAATCAATTAAACCAGGTTTCGATCAATATCTTAGAGGATAATGCAAGTTAGGTTTGGGTTAGGTCTAGGATTTGCCCTCATCAGGCTCATACTTTCGCATATTTCTCATACTTCATGGCTAGATCCTGGGCTGTTTCTGGATTGTATCACGTAGTAATGTGGTACCACGCTGAAACAGTCAATTAAACCTGGTTCCGATCAATATTTTAGAGGATAACGCAAGTTAGATCTGGGATAGGTCTGGGATTCGCCCTCATCAGGCTCATTCTTTCGGGTTTTTCACACACTTGTTGCACAGATTCTGGGTTTTTTCTGGTTTGGGTCACGTAGTAATGTGATACCACACTGAAACAGTCGATTAAACCAGGTTTCGATCAATATTTTTGAGGATAACGCATGTTAGGTCTAGGTTAGGCCTGGGATTTTCACTCATCAGACTCATACTTTCGCAGTTTTAACATACACGTTGGCCTGATCGAGGGTTTTTTCTGCTTTGGATCACGTAGTGAAGTGGTACCACACTGAAGCAGTCCATTAAACCTGGTTTCGATCAATATTTTAGAGGATAACGCATGTTAGGTTTGGGTTAGGTCTAGGATTTGCCCTCATCAGGCTCATACTTTCGCATATTTCTCATACTTCATGGCTAGATCCTGGGCTGTTTCTGGATTGTATCACGTAGTAATATGGTACCACGCTGAAACAGTCAATTAATCCTGGTTTCGATCAATATTTTAGAGGATAACGCATGTTTGGTCTGGGATAGGTCTGGGATTCGCCCTCATCAGGCTCATACTTTCGCGTTTTTCACATACTTGTTGAGCTGATCCTGGGTTTTTTCTGGTTTGGATCACGTAGCAATGTGGTACCACACTGAAGAAGTCGATTAAACCTGGTTTCGATCAATATTTTAGAGGATAACGCAAGTTTGGTCTGTGATAGGTCTGGGATTTGCCCTCATCAGGCTCATACTTTCGCGTTTTTCACATACTTGTTGAACAGATCCTGGGTTTTTTCTGGTTTGGGTCACGTAGTAATGTAGTACCACTCTGAAACATTCGATTAAACCAGGTTACGATCAATATTTTTGAGGATAACGCAAGTTTGGTCCAGGTTAGGTCTGGGATTTTCACTCATCAGACTCATACTTTCGCATTCTTCACATACTTGTTGAACGGATCCTGGGTTTTTTCTGGTTTGGATCACGCAGTAATGTGGGACCACACTGAAACAATCAAATGAACCTGGTCTTGATAAATATTTTAGAGGATAACGCAAGTTTGGTCTGGGATAGTTCTGGAATTTGCCCTCATCAGGCTCATACTTTCGCGTTTTTCACATACTTGTTGAACTGATCCTGGGCTTTTTCTGGTTTGGATCACGTAGCAATGTGGTACCACACTGAAACAGTCGATTAAACCTGGTTTCGATCAATATTTTTGAGGATAACGCATGTTAGGTTTGGGTTAGGTCTAGGATTTGCCCTCATCAGGCTCATACATTCGCATATTTCTCATACTTCATGGCTAGATCCTGGGCTGTTTCTGGATTGTATCACGTAGTAATGTGGTACCACGCTGAAACAGTCAATTAATCCTGGTTTCGATCAATATTTTAGAGGATAACGCAAGTAAGGTCTGGGATAGGTCTGGGATTCGCCCTCATCAGGCTCATACTTTCGCGTTTTTCACATACTTGTTGAACTGATCCTGGGCTTTTTCTGGTTTGGATCACGTAGCAATGTGGTACCACACTGAAACAGTCCATTAAACCTGGTTTCGATCAATAGTTTAGAGAATAATTCATGTTAGGTCTAGGTTAGGTCTGGGATTTGCTCCCATCAGGCTCATTCTTTCGCGTATTTCTCATACTTGATGGCTAGATCTTGGGCTTTTTCTGGATTGCATCACGTAGTAATGTAGTACCACACTGAAACAGTCAATGGAATCTGGTTTCCATCAATATTTTAGAGGACAACGCAAGTTATGTCTGGGATAGGTCTGGGATTTGCCCTCATCAGGGTCATACTTTCGCATTTTTCACATACTTGTTGAACAGATCCTGGGTTTTTTCTTGTTTGGATCACGTAGTAATGTGGTACCACACTGAAACAGTCCATAAAACCTGGTTTCGAACAATATTCTAGAGAATAATTCATGTTAGGTCTAGGTTAGGTCTGGGATTTGCTCTCTTCAGGCTCATTCTTTCGCATATTTCTCATACTTGATGGCTAGATCCTGGGCTTTTTCTGGATTGCATCACGTAGTAATGAAGTACAACACTGAAACAGTCAATTAAACCTGTTTTCCATCAATATTTTAGAGGACAACGCAAGTTAGGTCTGGGATAGGTCTGGGATTCGCCCTCATCAGGCTCATACTTTCGCGTTTTTCACATACTTGTTGAACTGATCCTGGGGTTTTTCTGGTTTGGATCACGTAGTGAAGTGGTACCACACTGAAGCAGTCCATTAAACCTGGTTTCGATCAATATTTTAGAGGATAACGCATGTTAGGTTTGGGTTAGGTCTAGGATTTGCCCTCATCAGGCTCATACTTTCGCATATTTCTCATACTTCATGGCTAGATCCTGGGCTGTTTCTGGATTGTATCACGTACTAATGTGGTACCACGCTGAAACAGTCAATTAATCCTGGTTTCGATCAATATTTTAGAGGATAACGCAAGTATGGTCTGGGATAGGTCTGGGATTTGCCCTCATCAGGCTCATACTTTCGCGTTTTGCACATACTTGTTGAACAGGTCCTGGGTTTTTTCTGGTTTGGGTCACGTAGTAATGTAGTACCACTCTGAAACAGTCGATTAATCCAGGTTTCGATCAATATTTTTGAGGATAACGCATGTTAGGTCCAGGTTAGGTCTGGGATTTTCACTCATCAGACTCATACTTTCGCATTCTTCACATACTTGTTGAACGGATCCAAGGTTTTTTCTGGTTTGGATCACGCAGTAATGTGGGACCACACTGAAACAATCAATTGAACCTGGTCTTGATAAATATTTTAGAGGATAACGCAAGTTTGGTCTGGGATAGGTCTGGGATTTGCCCTCATCAGGCTCATACTTTCGCGTATTTCACATACTTCATGGCTAGATCCTGGGCTGTTTCTGGATTGTATCACGTAGTAATGTGGTACCACGCTGAAACAGTCAATTAAACCTGGTTTCGATCAATATTTTAGAGGATAACGCAAGTTTGGTCTGGGATAGGTCTGGGATTCGCCCTCATCAGGCTCATACTTTCGCGTTTTTCACATACTTGTTGAACTGATCCTGGGGTTTTTCTGGTTTGGATCACGTAGTGAAGTGGTACCACACTGAAGCAGTCCATTAAACCTGGTTTCGATCAATATTTTAGAGGATAACGCATGTTAGGTTTGGGTTAGGTCTAGGATTTGCCCTCATCAGGCTCATACTTTCGCATATTTCTCATACTTCATGGCTAGATCCTGGGCTCTTTCTGGATTGTATCACGCAGTAATGTGGTACCACGCTGAAACAGTCAATTAAACCTGGTTTCGATCAATATTTTAGAGGATAATGCAAGTTTGGTCTGGGATAGGTCTGGGATTCGCCCTCATCAGGCTCATACTTTCGCGTTTTTCACATACTTGTTGAACTGATCCTGGGGTTTTTCTGGTTTGGATCACGTAGTGAAGTGGTACCACACTGAAGCAGTCCATTAAACCTGGTTTCGATCAATATTTTAGAGGATAACGCATGTTAGGTTTGGGTTAGGTCTAGGATTTGCCCTCATCAGGCTCATACTTTCGCATATTTCTCATACTTCATGGCTAGATCCTGGGCTGTTTCTGAATTGTATCACGTACTAATGTGGTACCACGCTGAAACAGTCAATTAATCCTGGTTTCGATCAATATTTTAGAGGATAACGCAAGTTAGGTCTGGGATAGGTCTGGGATTCGCCCTCATCAGGCTCATACTTTCGCGTTTTTCACATACTTGTTGAACTGATCCTGGGTTTTTTCTGGTTTGGATCACGTAGCAATGTGGTACCACACTGAAACAGTCGATTAAACCTGGTTTCGATCAATATTTTAGAGGATAACGCAAGTTTGGTCTGGGATAGTTCTGGGATTTGCCCTCATCAGGCTCATACTTTCGCGTTTTTCACATACTTCATGGCTAGATCCTGGGCTGTTTCTGGATTGTATCACGTAGTAATGTGGTACCACGCTGAAACAGTCAATTAAACCAGGTTTCGATCAATATTTTAGGGAATAATTCATGTTTGGTCTAGGTTAGGTCTGGGATTTGCTCTCATCCGGCTCATTCTTTCGCATATTACTCATACTTGATGGCTAGATCCTGGGCTTTTTCTGGATTGTATCACGTAGTAATGAAGTACAACACTGAAACAGTCAATTAAACCTGGTTTCCATCAATATTTTAGAGGACAACGCAAGTTAGGTCTGGGATAGGTCTGGGATCTGCCCTCATCAGGCCCATACTTTCGCGTTTTTCACATACTTGTTGAACGGATCCTGGGTTTTTACTGGTTTGGATCACGTAGTAATGTGGTACCACACTGAAACAGTCAATTAAACCTGGTTTCGATCAATATTTTAGAGGACAACGCAAGTTATGTCTGGGATAGGTCTGGGATTTGCCCTCATCAGGGTCATACTTTCGCATTTTTCACATACTTGTTGAACAGATCCTGGGTTTTTTCTTGTTTGGATCACGTAGTAATGTGGTACCACACTGAAACAGTCCATAAAACCTGGTTTCGAACAATATTTTAGAGAATAATTCATGTTAGGTCTAGGTTAGGTCTGGGATTTGCTCTCATCAGGCTCATTCTTTCGCATATTTCTCATACTTGATGGCTAGATCCTGGGCTTTTTCTGGATTGCATCACGTAGTAATGAAGTACAACACTGAAACAGACAATTAAACCTGTTTTCCATCAATATTTTAGAGGACAACGCAAGTTAGGTCTGGGATAGGTCTGGGATTCGCCCTCATCAGGCCCATACTTTCGCGTTTTTCACATACTTGTTGAACGGATCCTGGGTTTTTACTGGTTTGGATCACGTAGTAATGTGGTACCACACCGAAACAGTCAATTAAACCTGGTTTCGATCAATATTTTAGAGGATACCGCAAGTTAGGTCTGGGATAGGTCTGGGATTCGCCCTCATGAGGCTCATACTTTCGCGGTTTTCACATACATGTTGAACAGATCCGGGGTTTTTTCTGGTTTGGATCACGTAGTAATGTGGTACCACACTGAAACAGACCACTAAACCTGGTTTCGATCAATATTTTAGAGGATAACGCATGTTAGGTCTAGGTTCGGCCTGGGATTTGGCCTCATCAGGGTCAAACTTTCGCAGTTTTAACATACATGTTGACCCAATCCAGGGTTTTTTCTGCTTCGGATCACGTAGTAATGTGGTACCACACTAAAACAGTCAATTCAACCTGGTTTCGATCAATATTTTAGAGGATAACGCAAGTTCTGTCTGGGATAGGTCTGGGATTTGCCCTCATCAGGCTCATACTTTCGCGTTTTTCACATACTTGTTGAGCGGGTCTTGAGTTTTTTCTGGTGTGGATCACGTAGTAATGTGGTACCACACTGAAACAATCAATTAAACCTGGTCTTGATAAATATTTTAGAGGATAACGCATGTTAGGTCTGGGTTAGGTCTAGGATTTGCCCTCATCAGGCTCATACTTTCGCATATTTCTCATACTTCATGGCTGGATCCTGGGCTATCTCTGGATTGGATCACGTAGTAATGTGGTACCACACTGAAACAGTCAATTTAACCTGGTTTCGATCAATATTTTAGAGAATAATTTATGTTCGGTCTGGGTTAGGTCTGGGATTTGCTGTCATCTGGCTCATTCTTTCGCATATTTCTCATACTTCATGGCTAGATCCTGGGCTTTTTCTGGATTGCATCACGTAGTAATGAAGTACATCACTGAAACAGTCAATTAAACATGGTTTCCATCAATATTTTAGAGGACACGTTAGGTCTAGGTTAGGCCTGGGATTTGCTCTCATCAGGCCCATACTTTCGCGTTCTTCACATACTTGTTGAACTGATCCTGGGTTTTTTCTGGTTTGGATCACGTAGTAATGTGGTACCACACTGAAACGGTCAATTAAACCTGGTTTCGATCAATATTTTTGAGGATAACGCATGTTAGGTCTAGGTTAGGCCGGGGATTTTCACTCATCAGACTCATACTTTCGCAGTTTTAACATACACGTTGGCCTGATCGAGGGTTTTTTCTGCTTTGGATCACGTAGTGAAGTGGTACCACACTGAAGCAGTCCATTAAACCTGGTTTCGATCAATATTTTAGAGGATAACGCATGTTAGGTTTGGGTTAGGTCTAGGATTTGCCCTCATCAGGCTCATACTTTCGCATATTTCTCATACTTCATGGCTAGATCCTGGGCTGTTTCTGGATTATATCACGTAGTAATATGGTACCACGCTGAAACAGTCAATTAATCCTGGTTTCGATCAATATTTTAGAGGATAACGCATGTTTGGTCTGGGATAGGTCTGGGATTCGCCCTCATCAGGCTCATACTTTCGCGTTTTTCACATACTTGTTGAGCTGATCCTGGGTTTTTTCTGGTTTGGATCACGTAGCAATGTGGTACCACACTGAAGAAGTCGATTAAACCTGGTTTCGATCAATATTTTAGAGGATAACGCAAGTTTGGTCTGTGATAGGTCTGGGATTTGCCCTCATCAGGCTCATACTTTCGCGTTTTTCACATACTTGTTGAACAGATCCTGGGTTTTTTCTGGTTTGGGTCACGTAGTAATGTAGTACCACTCTGAAACAGTCGATTAAACCAGGTTACGATCAATATTTTTGAGGATAACGCAAGTTTGGTCCAGGTTAGGTCTGGGATTTTCACTCATCAGACTCATACTTTCGCATTCTTCACATACTTGTTGAACGGATCCTGGGTTTTTTCTGGTTTGGATCACGCAGTAATGTGGGACCACACTGAAACAATCAAATGAACCTGGTCTTGATAAATATTTTAGAGGATAACGCAAGTTTGGTCTGGGATAGTTCTGGAATTTGCCCTCATCAGGCTCATACTTTCGCGTTTTTCACATACTTGTTGAACTGATCCTGGGCTTTTTCTGGTTTGGATCACGTAGCAATGTGGTACCACACTGAAACAGTCGATTAAACCTGGTTTCGATCAATATTTTTGAGGATAACGCATGTTAGGTTTGGGTTAGGTCTAGGATTTGCCCTCATCAGGCTCATACATTCGCATATTTCTCATACTTCATGGCTAGATCCTGGGCTGTTTCTGGATTGTATCACGTAGTAATGTGGTACCACGCTGAAACAGTCAATTAATCCTGGTTTCGATCAATATTTTAGAGGATAACGCAAGTAAGGTCTGGGATAGGTCTGGGATTCGCCCTCATCAGGCTCATACTTTCGCGTTTTTCACATACTTGTTGAACTGATCCTGGGCTTTTTCTGGTTTGGATCACGTAGCAATGTGGTACCACACTGAAACAGTCCATTAAACCTGGTTTCGATCAATAGTTTAGAGAATAATTCATGTTAGGTCTAGGTTAGGTCTGGGATTTGCTCTCATCAGGCTCATTCTTTCGCGTATTTCTCATACTTGATGGCTAGATCTTGGGCTTTTTCTGGATTGCATCACGTAGTAATGTAGTACCACACTGAAACAGTCAATGGAATCTGGTTTCCATCAATATTTTAGAGGACAACGCAAGTTATGTCTGGGATAGGTCTGGGATTTGCCCTCATCAGGGTCATACTTTCGCATTTTTCACATACTTGTTGAACAGATCCTGGGTTTTTTCTTGTTTGGATCACGTAGTAATGTGGTACCACACTGAAGCAGTCCATTAAACCTGGTTTCGATCAATATTTTAGAGGATAACGCATGTTAGGTTTGGGTTAGGTCTAGGATTTGCCCTCATCAGGCTCATACTTTCGCATATTTCTCATACTTCATGGCTAGATCCTGGGCTGTTTCTGGATTGTATCACGTACTAATGTGGTACCACGCTGAAACAGTCAATTAATCCTGGTTTCGATCAATATTTTAGAGGATAACGCAAGTATGGTCTGGGATAGGTCTGGGATTTGCCCTCATCAGGCTCATACTTTCGCGTTTTGCACATACTTGTTGAACAGGTCCTGGGTTTTTTCTGGTTTGGGTCACGTAGTAATGTAGTACCACTCTGAAACAGTCGATTAATCCAGGTTTCGATCAATATTTTTGAGGATAACGCATGTTAGGTCCAGGTTAGGTCTGGGATTTTCACTCATCAGACTCATACTTTCGCATTCTTCACATACTTGTTGAACGGATCCAAGGTTTTTTCTGGTTTGGATCACGCAGTAATGTGGGACCACACTGAAACAATCAATTGAACCTGGTCTTGATAAATATTTTAGAGGATAACGCAAGTTTGGTCTGGGATAGGTCTGGGATTTGCCCTCATCAGGCTCATACTTTCGCGTATTTCACATACTTCATGGCTAGATCCTGGGCTGTTTCTGGATTGTATCACGTAGTAATGTGGTACCACGCTGAAACAGTCAATTAAACCTGGTTTCGATCAATATTTTAGAGGATAACGCAAGTTTGGTCTGGGATAGGTCTGGGATTCGCCCTCATCAGGCTCATACTTTCGCGTTTTTCACATACTTGTTGAACTGATCCTGGGGTTTTTCTGGTTTGGATCACGTAATGAAGTGGTACCACACTGAAGCAGTCCATTAAACCTGGTTTCGATCAATATTTTAGAGGATAACGCATGTTAGGTTTGGGTTAGGTCTAGGATTTGCCCTCATCAGGCTCATACTTTCGCATATTTCTCATACTTCATGGCTAGATCCTGGGCTCTTTCTGGATTGTATCACGCAGTAATGTGGTACCACGCTGAAACAGTCAATTAAACCTGGTTTCGATCAATATTTTAGAGGATAATGCAAGTTTGGTCTGGGATAGGTCTGGGATTCGCCCTCATCAGGCTCATACTTTCGCGTTTTTCACATACTTGTTGAACTGATCCTGGGGTTTTTCTGGTTTGGATCACGTAGTGAAGTGGTACCACACTGAAGCAGTCCATTAAACCTGGTTTCGATCAATATTTTAGAGGATAACGCATGTTAGGTTTGGGTTAGGTCTAGGATTTGCCCTCATCAGGCTCATACTTTCGCATATTTCTCATACTTCATGGCTAGATCCTGGGCTGTTTCTGAATTGTATCACGTACTAATGTGGTACCACGCTGAAACAGTCAATTAATCCTGGTTTCGATCAATATTTTAGAGGATAACGCAAGTTAGGTCTGGGATAGGTCTGGGATTCGCCCTCATCAGGCTCATACTTTCGCGTTTTTCACATACTTGTTGAACTGATCCTGGGTTTTTTCTGGTTTGGATCACGTAGCAATGTGGTACCACACTGAAACAGTCGATTAAACCTGGTTTCGATCAATATTTTAGAGGATAACGCAAGTTTGGTCTGGGATAGTTCTGGGATTTGCCCTCATCAGGCTCATACTTTCGCGTTTTTCACATACTTCATGGCTAGATCCTGGGCTGTTTCTGGATTGTATCACGTAGTAATGTGGTACCACGCTGAAACAGTCAATTAAACCAGGTTTCGATCAATATTTTAGAGGATAACGCAAGTTTGGTCTGGGATAGGTCTGGGATTCGCCCTCATCAGGCTCATACTTTCGCGTTTTTCACATACTTGTTGAACTGATCCTGGGTTTTTTCTGGTTTGGATCACGCAGTAATGTGGTACCACACTGAAACAGTCGATTAAACCTGGTTTCGATCAATATTTTTGAGGATAACGCATGTTAGGTCTAGGTTAGGCCGAGGATTTTCACACATCAGACTCATACTTTCGCATTCTTCACATACTTGTTGAACGGATCCTGGGTTTTTACTGGTTTGGATCATGTAGTAATGTGGTACCACACTGAAACAGTCAATTAAACCTGGTTTCGATCAATATATTAGAGAATAATTCATGTTAGGTCTAGGTTAGGTCTGGGATTTGCTCTGATCAGGCTCATTCTTTCGCATATTTCTCATACTTCATGGCTAGATCCTGGGCTGTTTCTGGATTGCATCCAGTAGTAATGAAGTACAACACTGAAACAGTCAAATAAACCTGGTTTCCATCAATATTTTAGAGGATAACGCATGTTAGGTCTAGGTTAGGTCTGGGATTTTCACGCATCAGACTAATACTTTCGCATCCTTCACATACTTGTTGAACGGATCCTGGGTTTTTTCTGGTTTGGATCACGTAGTAATGAGGGACCACACTGAAGCAATCAATTAAACCTGGTCTTGATAAATATTTTAGAGGATAACGCATGTTAGGTCTGGGATTTGCCCTCATCAGACTCATACTTTCGCACACCTCACATACTCGTTGAACAGATCCTGGGTTATTTTCTGGTTTGGATCACATAGTAATGAGGTACCACACTGAAACAGTCGATTAAACCAGGTTTCGATCAATATTTTTGAGGATAACGCATGTTAGGTCTAGGTTAGGCCTGGGATTTTCACTCATCAGACTCATACTTTCGCATTCTTCACATACTTGTTGAACGGATCCTGGGTTTTTTCTGGTTTGGATCACGTAGTAATGTGGGACCACGCTGAACCAATCAATTAAACCTGGTTTCGATCAATATTTTAGAGAATAATTCATGTTAGGCCTAGGTTAGGTCTAGGATTTGCCCTCATCAGGCTCATACTTTCGCATATTTCTCATACTTCATGGCTAGATCCTGGGCTGTTTCTGGATTGTATCACGTAGTAATGTGGTACCACGCTGAAACTGTCAATTAAACCTGGTTTTGATTAATATTTTAGAAGATAACGCAAGTTAGGTCTGGGATAGGTCTGGGATTCGCCCTCATCAGGCTCATACTTTCGCGTTTTTCACATACTTGTTGAACTGAGACTGAGTTTTTTCTGGTTTGGATCACGTAGCAATGTGGTACCACACTGAAACATTCGATTAAACCTGGTTTCGATCAATATTTTAGAGGATAACGCAAGTTAGGTCTGGGATAGGTCTGGGATTCGCCCTCATCAGGCTCATACTTTCGCGTTTTTCACATACTTGTTGAACAGATCCTGAGTTTTTTCTGGTTTGGGTCACGTAGTAATGTGGTCCCACACTGAAACAGTCGATTAAACCTGGTTTCGATCAATATTTTTGAGGATAACGCATGTTAGGTTTGGGTTAGGTCTAGGATTTGCCCTCATCAGGCTCATACATTCGCATATTTCTCATACTTCATGGCTAGATCCTGGGCTGTTTCTGGATTGTATCACGTAGTAATGAGGTACCACGCTGAAACAGTCAATTAATCCTGGTTTCGATCAATATTTTAGAGGATAACGCAAGTAAGGTCTGGGATAGGTCTGGGATTTGCTCTCATCAGGCTCATTCTTTCGCATATTTCTCATACTTGATGGCTAGATCCTGGGCTTTTTCTGGATTGCATCCAGTAGTAATGCAGTACAACACTGAAATAGTCAAATAAACCTGGTTTCCATCAATATTTTAGAGGATAACGCATGTTAGGACTAGGTTAGGTCTGGGATTTTCACTCATCAGACTCATACTTTCGCATTCTTCACATACTTGTTCAACGGATCCTGTGTTTTTTCTGGTTTGGATCACGTAGTAATGTGGTACCACACTGAAACAGTCGATTAAACCTGGTTTCGATCAACATCTTTGAGGATAACGCATGTTAGGTTTGGGTTAGGTCTAGGATTTGCCCTCATCAGGCTCATACATTCGCATATTTCTCATACTTCATGGCTAGATCCTGGGCTGTTTCTGGATTGTATCACGTAGTAATGAGGTACCACGCTGAAACAGTCAATTAATCCTGGTTTCGATCAATATTTTAGAGGATAACGCAAGTAAGGTCTGGGATAGGTCTGGGATTCGCCCTCATCAGGCTCATACATTCGCGTTTTTCACATACTTGTTGAACTGATCCTGGGCTTTTTCTGGTTTGGATCACGTAGCAATGTGGTACCACACTGAAACAGTCCATTAAACCTGGTTTCGATCAATAGTTTAGAGAATAATTCAAGTTAGGTCTAGGTTAGGTCTGGGATTTGCTCTCATCAGGTTCATTCTTTCGCGTATTTCTCATACTTGATGGCTAGATCTTGGGCTTTTTCTGGATTGCATCACGTAGTAATGTAGTACCACACTGAAACAGTCAATGGAATCTGGTTTCCATCAATATTTTAGAGGACAACGCAAGTTATGTCTGGGATAGGTCTGGGATTTGCCCTCATCAGGGTCATACTTTCGCATTTTTCACATACTTGTTGAACAGATCCTGGGTTTTTTCTTGTTTGGAACACGTAGTAATGTGGTACCACACTGAAACAGTCCATAAAACCTGGTTTCGAACAATATTCTAGAGAATAATTCATGTTAGGTCTAGGTTAGGTCTGGGATTTGCTCTCATCAGGCTCATTCTTTCGCATATTTCTCATACTTGATGGCTAGATCCTGGGCTTTTTCTGGATTGCATCACGTAGTAATGAAGTACAACACTGAAACAGTCAATTAAACCTGTTTTCCATCAATATTTTAGAGGACAACGCAAGTTAGGTCTGGGATAGTTCTGGGATTCGCCCTCATCAGGCTCATACTTTCGCGTTTTTCACATACTCGTTGAACAGATCCTGGGTTATTTTCTGGTTTGGATCACATAGTAATGTGGTACCACACTGAAACAGTCGATTAAACCAGGTCTTGATAAATATTTTAGAGGATAACGTATGTTAGATCTGGGTTAGGTCCAGGATTTGCCCTCGTCAGGCTCATACTTTCGCATATTTCTCATACTTCATGGCTAGATCCTGGGCTATTTCTGGATTGGATCACGTAGTAATGTGGTACCACACTGAAACGGTCAATTAAACCTGGTTTCGATCAATATTTTTGAGGATAACGCATGTTAGGTCTAGGTTAGGCCTGGGATTTTCACTCATCAGACTCATACTTTCGCATTCGTCACATACTTGTTCAACGGATCCTGTGTTTTTTCTGGTTTGGATCACGTAGTAATGTGGTACCACACTGAAACAGTCGATTAAACCAGGTCTTGATAAATATTTTAGAGGATAACGTATGTTAGATCTGGGTTAGGTCCAGGATTTGCCCTCGTCAGGCTCATACTTTCGCATATTTCTCATACTTCATGGCTAGATCCTGGGTTTTTTCTGCTTTGGATCACGTAGTGAAGTGGTACCACACTGAAGCAGTCCATTAAACCCGGTTTCGATCAATATTTTAGAGGATAACGCATGTTAGGTTTGGGTTAGGTCTAGGATTTGCCCTCATCAGGCTCGTACATTCGCATATTTCTCATACTTCATGGCTAGATCCTGGGCTGTTTCTGGATTGTATCACGTAGTAATGTGGTACCACGCTGAAACAGTCAATTAATCCTGGTTTCGATCACTATTTTAGACGATAACGCATGTTAGGTCTGGGTTAGGTCTAGGATTTGCCCTCATCAGGCTCATACTTTCGCGTTTTTCACATACTTGTTGAAGAGGTCGTGGGTTTTTTCTGGTTTGGATCACGTAGTAATGTGGTACCACACTGAAGCAGTCCATTAAACCTGGTTTCGATCAATATTTTAGAGAATAATCCATGTTAGTTCTAGGTTAGGTCTGGGATTTGCTCTCATCAGGCTCATTCTTTCGAATATTTCTCATACTTGATGGCTAGATCTTGGGCTTTTTCTGGATTGCATCACGTAGTAATGTAGTACCACACTGAAACAGTCAATGGAATCTGGTTTCCATCAATATTTTAGAGGACAACGCAAGTTATGTCTGGGATAGGTCTGGGATTTGCCCTCATCAGGGTCATACTTTCGCATTTTTCACATACTTGTTGAACAGATCCTGGGTTTTTTCTTGTTTGGAACACGTAGTAATGTGGTACCACACTGAAACAGTCCATAAAACCTGGTTTCGAACAATATTCTAGAGAATAATTCATGTTAGGTCTAGGTTAGGTCTGGGATTTGCTCTCTTCAGGCTCATTCTTTCGCATATTTCTCATACTTGATGGCTAGATCCTGGGCTTTTTCTGGATTGCATCACGTAGTAATGAAGTACAACACTGAAACAGTCAATTAAACCTGTTTTCCATCAATATTTTAGAGGACAACGCAAGTTAGGTCTGGGATAGGTCTGGGATTCGCCCTCATCAGGCTCATACTTTCGCGTTTTTCACATACTTGTTGAACTGATCCTGGGGTTTTTCTGGTTTGGATCACGTAGTGAAGTGGTACCACACTGAAGCAGTCCATTAAACCTGGTTTCGATCAATATTTTAGAGGATAACGCATGTTAGGTTTGGGTTAGGTCTAGGATTTGCCCTCATCAGGCTCATACTTTCGCATATTTCTCATACTTCATGGCTAGATCCTGGGCTGTTTCTGGATTGTATCACGTACTAATGTGGTACCACGCTGAAACAGTCAATTAATCCTGGTTTCGATCAATATTTTAGAGGATAACGCAAGTTTGGTCTGGGATAGGTCTGGGATTTGCCCTCATCAGGCTCATACTTTCGCGTTTTGCACATACTTGTTGAACAGGTCCTGGGTTTTTTCTGGTTTGGGTCACGTAGTAATGTAGTACCACTCTGAAACAGTCGATTAATCCAGGTTTCGATCAATATTTTTGAGGATAACGCATGTTAGGTCCAGGTTAGGTCTGGGATTTTCACTCATCAGACTCATACTTTCGCATTCTTCACATACTTGTTGAACGGATCCAAGGTTTTTTCTGGTTTGGATCACGCAGTAATGTGGGACCACACTGAAACAATCAATTGAACCTGGTCTTGATAAATATTTTAGAGGATGACGCAAGTTTGGTCTGGGATAGGTCTGGGATTTGCCCTCATCAGGCTCATACTTTCGCGTATTTCACATACTTCATGGCTAGATCCTGGGCTGTTTCTGGATTGTATCACGTAGTAATGTGGTACCACGCTGAAACAGTCAATTAAACCTGGTTTCGATCAATATTTTAGAGGATAACGCAAGTTTGGTCTGGGATAGGTCTGGGATTCGCCCTCATCAGGCTCATACTTTCGCGTTTTTCACATACTTGTTGAACTGATCCTGGGGTTTTTCTGGTTTGGATCACGTAGTGAAGTGGTACCACACTGAAGCAGTCCATTAAACCTGGTTTCGATCAATATTTTAGAGGATAACGCATGTTAGGTTTGGGTTAGGTCTAGGATTTGCCCTCATCAGGCTCATACTTTCGCATATTTCTCATACTTCATGGCTAGATCCTGGGCTATTTTCGGATTGTATCACGTAGTAATGTGGTACCATGCTGAAACATTCAATTAAACCTGGTCTTGATAAATATTTTAGAGGATAACGTATGTTAGGTCTGGGTTACGTTTAGGATTTGCCCTCATCAGGCTAATACTTTCGCGTTTTTCTCATACTTGTTGAACTGATCCTGGGTTTTTTCTGGTTTGGATCACGTAGTAATGTGGTTCCACACTGAAACAGTCGATTACACCTGGTTTCGATCAATATTTTAGAGGATAACGCAAGTTAGGTCTGGGATAGGTCTGGGATTTGCCCTCATCAGACTCATACTTTCGCATTCTTCACATACTTGTTGAACGGATCCTGGGTTTTTACTGGTTTGGATCATGTAGTAATGTGGTACCACACTGAAACAGTCAATTAAACCTGGTTTCGATCAATATATTAGACAATAATTCATGTTAGGTCTAGGTTAGGTCTGGGATTTGCTCTCATCAGGCTCATTCTTTCGAATATTTCTCATACTTGAAGGCTAGATCTTGGGCTTTTTATGGATTGCACCACGTAGTAATGTAGTACCACACTGAAACAGTCAATGGAATCTCGTTTCCATCAATATTTTAGAGGACAACGCAAGTTATGTCTGGGATAGATCTGGGATTTGCCCTCATCAGGGTCATACTTTCGCATTTTTCACATACTTGTTGAACAGATCCTGGGTTTTTTCTTGTTTGGATCACGTAGTAATGTGGTACCACACTGAAACAGTCCATTAAACCTGGTTTCGAACAATATTTTAGAGAATAATTCATGTTAGGTCTAGGTTAGGTCTGGGACTTGCTCTCATCAGGCTCATTCTTTCGCATATTTCTCATACTTGATGGCTAGATCCTGGGCTTTTTCTGAATTGCATCACGTAGTAATGAAGTACAACACTGAAACAGTCAATTAAACCAGGTTTCGATCAATATTTTTGAGGATAACGCATGTTAGGTCCAGGTTAGGTCTGGGATTTTCACTCATCAGACTCATACTTTCGCATTCTTCACATACTTGTTGAACGGATCCTGGGTTTTTTCTGGTTTGGATCACGCAGTAATGTGGGACCACACTGAAACAATCAATTAAACCTGGTCTTGATAAATATTTTAGAGGATAACGCAAGTTTGGTCTGGGATAGGTCTGGGATTTGCCCTCATCAGGGTCATACTTTCGCATTTTTCACATACTTGTTGAACAGATCCTGGGTTTTTTCTTGTTTGGATCACGTAGTAAAGTGGTACCACACTGAAGCAGTCCATTAAACCTGGTTTCGATCAATATTTTAGAGGATAACGCATGTTAGGTTTGGGTTAGGTCTAGGATTTGCCCTCATCAGGCTCATACTTTCGCATATTTCTCATACTTCATGGCTAGATCCTGGGCTGTTTCTGGATAGTATCACGTAGTAATGTGGTACCACGCTGAAACAGTCAATTAATCCTGGTTTCGATCAATATTTTAGAGGATAACGCAAGTTAGGTCTGGGATAGGTCTGGGATTCGCCCTCATCAGGCTCATACTTTCGCGTTTTTCACATACTTGTTGAACTGGTCCTGGGTTTTTTCTGGTTTGGATCACGTAGCAATGTGGTACCACACTGAAACAGTCGATTAAACCTGGTTTTGATCAATATTTTAGAGGATAACGCAAGTTTGGTCTGGGATAGGTCTGGGATTTGCCCTCATCAGGCTCATACTTTCGCGTTTTTCACATACTTCATGGCTAGATCCTGGGCTGTTTCTGGATTGTATCACGTAGTAATGTGGTACCACGCTGAAACAGTCAATTAAACCTGGTTTCGATCAATATTTTAGAGGATAACGCAAGTTTGGTCTGGGATAGGTCTGGGATTCGCCCTCATCAGGATCATACTTTCGCGTTTTTCACATACTTGTTGAACTGATCCTGGGTTTTTTCTGGTTTGGATCACGTAGTAATGTGGGACCACACTGAAACAGTCGATTAAACCTGGTTTCGATCAATATTTTTGAGGATAACGCATGTTAGGTCTAGGTTAGGCCGAGGATTTTCACACATCAGACTCATACTTTCGCATTCTTCACATACTTGTTGAACGGATCCTGGGTTTTTTCTGGTTTGGGTCGCGTAGTAATGTGGTACCACACTGAAACAGTCGATTAAACCAGGTTTCGATCAATATTTTTGAGGATAACGCATGTTAGGTCTAGGTTAGGCCTGGGATTTTCACTCATCAGACTCATACTTTCGTATTCTTCACATACTTGTTGAACGGATCCTGCGTTTTTTCTGGTTTGGATCAGGTAGTAATGTGGGACCACGCTGAACCAATCAATTAAACCTGGTTTCGATCAATATTTTAGAGAATAATTCATGTTAGGCCTAGGTTAGGTCTAGGATTTGCCCTCATCAGGCTCATACTTTCGCATATTTCTCATACTTCATGGCTAGATCCTGGGCTGTTTCTGGATTGTATCACGTAGTAATGTGGTACCACGCTGAAACTGTCAATTAAACCTGGTTTCGATCAATAGTTTAGAGAATAATTCATGTTAGGTCTAGGTTAGGTCTGGGATTTGCTCTCATCAGGCTCATTCTTTCGCGTATTTCTCATACTTGATGGCTAGATCTTGGGCTTTTTCTGGATTGCAACACGTAGTAATGTAGTACCACACTGAAACAGTCAATGGAATCTGGTTTCCATCAATATTTTAGAGGACAACGCAAGTTATGTCTGGGATAGGTCTGGGATTTGCCCTCATCAGGGTCATACTGTCGCATTTTTCACATACTTGTTGAACAGATCCTGGGTTTTTTCTTGTTTGGAACACGTAGTAATGTGGTACCACACTGAAACAGTCCATAAAACCTGGTTTCGAACAATATTCTAGAGAATAATTCATGTTAGGTCTAGGTTAGGTCTGGGATTTGCTCTCATCAGGCTCATTCTTTCGCATATTTCTCATACTTGATGGCTAGATCCTGGGCTTTTTCTGGATTGCATCACGTAGTAATGAAGTACAACACTGAAACAGTCAATTAAACCTGTTTTCCATCAATATTTTAGAGGACAACGCAAGTTAGGTCTGGGATAGTTCTGGGATTCGCCCTCATCAGGCTCATACTTTCGCGTTTTTCACATACTCGTTGAACAGATCCTGGGTTATTTTCTGGTTTGGATCACATAGTAATGTGGTACCACACTGAAACAGTCGATTAAACCAGGTCTTGATAAATATTTTAGAGGATAACGTATGTTAGATCTGGGTTAGGTCCAGGATTTGCCCTCGTCAGGCTCATACTTTCGCATATTTCTCATACTTCATGGCTAGATCCTGGGCTATTTCTGGATTGGATCACGTAGTAATGTGGTACCACACTGAAACGGTCAATTAAACCTGGTTTCGATCAATATTTTTGAGGATAACGCATGTTAGGTCTAGGTTAGGCCTGGGATTTTCACTCATCAGACTCATACTTTCGCATTCGTCACATACTTGTTCAACGGGTCCTGTGTTTTTTCTGGTTTGGATCACGTAGTAATGTGGTACCACACTGAAACAGTCGATTAAACCAGGTCTTGATAAATATTTTAGAGGATAACGTATGTTAGATCTGGGTTAGGTCCAGGATTTGCCCTCGTCAGGCTCATACTTTCGCATATTTCTCATACTTCATGGCTAGATCCTGGGTTTTTTCTGCTTTGGATCACGTAGTGAAGTGGTACCACACTGAAGCAGTCCATTAAACCCGGTTTCGATCAATATTTTAGAGGATAACGCATGTTAGGTTTGGGTTAGGTCTAGGATTTGCCCTCATCAGGCTCATACATTCGCATATTTCTCATACTTCATGGCTAGATCCTGGGCTGTTTCTGGATTGTATCACGTAGTAATGTGGTACCACGCTGAAACAGTCAATTAATCCTGGTTTCGATCACTATTTTAGACGATAACGCATGTTAGGTCTGGGTTAGGTCTAGGATTTGCCCTCATCAGGCTCATACTTTCGCGTTTTTCACATACTTGTTGAAGAGGTCGTGGGTTTTTTCTGGTTTGGATCACGTAGTAATGTGGTACCACACTGAAGCAGTCCATTAAACCTGGTTTCGATCAATATTTTAGAGAATAATCCATGTTAGTTCTAGGTTAGGTCTGGGATTTGCTCCCATCAGGCTCATTCTTTCGAATATTTCTCATACTTGATGGCTAGATCTTGGGCTTTTTCTGGATTGCATCACGTAGTAATGTAGTACCACACTGAAACAGTCAATGGAATCTGGTTTCCATCAATATTTTAGAGGACAACGCAAGTTATGTCTGGGATAGGTCTGGGATTTGCCCTCATCAGGGTCATACTTTCGCATTTTTCACATACTTGTTGAACAGGTCCTGGGTTTTTTCTGGTTTGGGTCACGTAGTAATGTAGTACCACTCTGAAACAGTCGATTAAACCAGGTTTCGATCAATATTTTTGAGGATAACGCATGTTAGGTCCAGGTTAGGTCTGGGATTTGCCCTCATCAGGCTCATACTTTCGCGTTTTGCACATACTTGTTGAACAGGTCCTGGGTTTTTTCTGGTTTGGGTCACGTAGTAATGTAGTACCACTCTGAAACAGTCGATTAAACCTGGTTTCGATCAATATTTTAGAGGATAACGCATGTTAGTTCTAGGTTAGGTCTGGGATTTTCTCTCATCAGGCTCATTCTTTCGAATATTTCTCATACTTGATGGCTAGATCTTGGGCTTTTTCTGGTTTGGATCACGTAGTAATGTAGTACCACACTGAAACAGTCAATGGAATCTGGTTTCCATCAATATTTTAGAGGACAACGCAAGTTATGTCTGGGATAGGTCTGGGATTTGCCCCCATCAGGGTCATACTTTCGCATTTTTCACATACTTGTTGAACTGATCCTGGGTTTTTTCTGGTTTGGATCACGTAGCAATGTGGTACCACACTGAAACAGTCGATTAAACCTGGTTTCGATTAATATTTTAGAGGATAACGCAAGTTTGGTCTGGGATAGGTCTGGGATTTGCCCTCATCAGGCTCATACTTTCGCGTTTTGCACATACTTGTTGAACAGGTCCTGGGTTTTTTCTGGTTTGGGTCACGTAGTAATGTAGTACCACTCTGAAACAGTCGATTAAACCAGGTTTCGATCAATATTTTTGAGGATAACGCATGTTAGGTCCAGGTTAGGTCTGGGATTTTCACTCATCAGACTCATTCTTTCGCATTCTTCACATACTTGTTGAACGGATCCTGGGTTTTTTCTGGTTTGGATCACGTAGTGAAGTGGTACCACACTGAAGCAGTCCATTAAACCTGGTTTCGATCAATATTTTAGAGGATAACGCATGTTAGGTTTGGGTTAGGTCTAGGATTTGCCCTCATCAGGCTCATACTTTCGCATATTTCTCATACTTCATGGCTAGATCCTGGGCTGTTTCTGGATAGTATCACGTAGTAATGTGGTACCACGCTGAAACAGTCAATTAATCCTGGTTTCGATCAATATTTTAGAGGATAACGCAAGTTAGGTCTGGGATAGGTCTGGGATTTGCCCTCATCAGGCTCATACTTTCGCGTTTTGCACATACTTGTTGAACAGGTCCTGGGTTTTTTCTGGTTTGGGTCACGTAGTAATGTAGTACCACTCTGAAACAGTCGATTAAACCAGGTTTCGATCAATATTTTTGAGGATAACGCCTGTTAGGTCCAGGTTAGGTCTGGGATTTGCCCTCATCAGGCTCATACTTTCGCGTTTTTCACATACTTCATGGCTAGATCCTGGGCTGTTTCTGGATTGTATCACATAGTAATGTGGTACCACGCTGAAACAGTCAATTAAACCTGGTTTCGATCAATATTTTAGAGGATAACGCAAGTTTGGTCTGGGATAGGTCTGGGATTCGCCCTCATCAGGCTCATACTTTCGCATTCTTCACATACTTGTTGAACGGATCCTGGGTTTTTACTGGTTTGGATCATGTAGTAATGTGGTACCACACTGAAACAGTCAATTAAACCTGGTTTCGATCAATATATTAGAGAATAATTCATGTTAGGTCTAGGTTAGGTCTGGGATTTGCTCTGATCAGGCTCATTCTTTCGCATATTTCTCATACTTCATGGCTAGATCCTGGGCTTTTTCTGGATTGCATCACGTAGTAATGAAGTACAACACTGAAACAGTCAAATAAACCTGGTTTCCATCAATATTTTAGAGGATAACGCATGTTAGGTCTAGGTTAGGTCTGGGATTTTCACTCATCAGACTAATACTTTCGCATCCTTCACATACTTGTTGAACGGATCCTGGGTTTTTTCTGGTTTGGATCACATAGTAATGAGGTACCACACTAAACAGTCGATTAAACCAGGTTTCGATCAATATTTTTGAGGATAACGCATGTTAGGTCTAGGTTACGTCTGGGATTTTCACTCATCAGGCTCATACTTTCGCGTTTTTCACATACTTGTTGAACAGATCCTGAGTTTTTTCTGGTTTGGGTCGCGTAGTAATGTGGTACCACACTGAAACAGTCGATTAAACCAGGTTTCGATCAATATTTTTGAGGATAACGCATGTTAGGTCTAGGTTAGGCCTGGGATTATCACTCATCAGACTCATACTTTCGCATTCTTCACATACTTGTAGAACGGATCCTGGGTTTTTTCTGGTTTGGATCACGTAGTAATGTGGGACCACGCTGAACCAATCAATTAAACCTGGTTTCGATCAATATTTTAGAGAATAATTCATGTTAGGCCTAGGTTAGGTCTAGGATTTGCCCTCATCAGGCTCATACTTTCGCATATTTCTCATACTTCATGGCTAGATCCAGGGCTGTTTCTGGATTGTATCACGTAGTAATGTGGTACCACGCTGAAACTGTCAATTAAACCTGGTTTCGATCAATAGTTTAGAGAATAATTCATGTTAGGTCTAGGTTAGGTCTGGGATTTGCTCTCATCAGGCTCATTCTTTCGCGTATTTCTCATACTTGATGGCTAGATCTTGGGCTTTTTCTGGATTGCATCACGTAGTAATGTAGTACCACACTGAAACAGTCAATGGAATCTGGTTTCCATCAATATTTTAGAGGACAACGCAAGTTATGTCTGGGATAGGTCTGGGATTTGCCCTCATCAGGGTCATACTGTCGCATTTTTCACATACTTGTTGAACAGATCCTGGGTTTTTTCTTGTTTGGAACACGTAGTAATGTGGTACCACACTGAAACAGTCCATAAAACCTGGTTTCGAACAATATTCTAGAGAATAATTCATGTTAGGTCTAGGTTAGGTCTGGTATTTGCTCTCATCAGGCTCATTCTTTCGCATATTTCTCATACTTGATGGCTAGATCCTGGGCTTTTTCTGGATTGCATCACGTAGTAATGAAGTACAACACTGAAACAGTCAATTAAACCTGTTTTCCATCAATATTTTAGAGGACAACGCAAGTTAGGTCTGGGATAGTTCTGGGATTCGCCCTCATCAGGCTCATACTTTCGCGTTTTTCACATACTCGTTGAACAGATCCTGGGTTATTTTCTGGTTTGGATCACATAGTAATGTGGTACCACACTGAAACAGTCGATTAAACCAGGTCTTGATAAATATTTTAGAGGATAACGTATGTTAGATCTGGGTTAGGTCCAGGATTTGCCCTCGTCAGGCTCATACTTTCGCATATTTCTCATACTTCATGGCTAGATCCTGGGCTATTTCTGGATTGGATCACGTAGTAATGTGGTACCACACTGAAACGGTCAATTAAACCTGGTTTCGATCAATATTTTTGAGGATAACGCATGTTAGGTCTAGGTTAGGCCTGGGATTTTCACTCATCAGACTCATACTTTCGCATTCGTCACATACTTGTTCAACGGATCCTGTGTTTTTTCTGGTTTGGATCACGTAGTAATGTGGTACCACACTGAAACAGTCGATTAAACCAGGTCTTGATAAATATTTTAGAGGATAACGTATGTTAGATCTGGGTTAGGTCCAGGATTTGCCCTCGTCAGGCTCATACTTTCGCATATTTCTCATACTTCATGGCTAGATCCTGGGTTTAATCTGCTTTGGATCACGTAGTGAAGTGGTACCACACTGAAGCAGTCCATTAAACCCGGTTTCGATCAATATTTTAGAGGATAACGCATGTTAGGTTTGGGTTAGGTCTAGGATTTGCCCTCATCAGGCTCATACATTCGCATATTTCTCATACTTCATGGCTAGATCCTGGGCTGTTTCTGGATTGCATCACGTAGTAATGTGGTACCACGCTGAAACAGTCAATTAATCCTGGTTTCGATCACTATTTTAGACGATAACGCATGTTAGGTCTGGGTTAGGTCTAGGATTTGCCCTCATCAGGCTCATACTTTCGCGTTTTTCACATACTTGTTGAAGAGGTCGTGGGTTTTTTCTGGTTTGGATCACGTAGTAATGTGGTACCACACTGAAGCAGTCCATTAAACCTGGTTTCGATCAATATTTTAGAGAATAATCCATGTTAGTTCTAGGTTAGGTCTGGGATTTGCTCTCATCAGGCTCATTCTTTCGAATATTTCTCATACTTGATGGCTAGATCTTGGGCTTTTTCTGGATTGCACCACGTAGTAATGTAGTACCACACTGAAACAGTCAATGGAATCTGGTTTCCATCAATATTTTAGAGGACAACGCAAGTTATGTCTGGGATAGGTCTGGGATTTGCCCTCATCAGGGTCATACTTTCGCATTTTTCACATACTTGTTGAACAGATCCTGGGTTTTTTCTTGTTTGGATCACGTAGTAATGTGGTACCACACTGAAGCAGTCCATAAAACCTGGTTTCGAACAATATTTTAGAGAATAATTCATGTTAGGTCTAGGTTAGGTCTGGGACTTGCTCTCATCAGGCTCATTCTCTCGCATATTTCTCATACTTGATGGCTAGATCCTGGGCTTTTTCTGGATTGCATCACGTAGTAATGAAGTACAACACTGAAACAGTCAATTAAACCTGTTTTTCATCAATATTTTAGAGGACAACGCAAGTTAGGTCTGGGTTAGGTCCAGGATTTGACCTCGTCAGGCTCATACTTTCGCATATTTCTCATACTTCATGGCTAGATCCTGGGCTATTTCTGGATTGGATCAGGTAGTAATGTGGTACCACACTGAAACAGTCAATTAAACCTGGTTTTGTTCAATATTTTAGAGAACAACGCCGGTTAGGTTTGTGTTAGGTCTGGTATTTGCAATCATCTGCCTCATACTATCGCATTTTTCGCATACTTGTTGGCCAGATCCTGGACTCTTGCTGATTTGGATCACGTAGGAATGTGGTGCCAAACCGAAACAGTCAATTGAAGCTGGCTTCGATCAATATTTTAGGAGGAAACACCGGTTATGTCGGGGTTAGTTCTGGTATTTGCAATCATCTGGCTCATACTTTTGCATTTTTCGCATATTTGAATGGCCAGATCCCGGGCTCTTGCTGATTTGGATCACGTAGTAATGTGGACCCCACACCGAAACTGTCAATTAAGCCTGGTTCCGATTAATATTTTAGAGGATAACGGCGGTTATTTCTGGGTTAGGTCTGGTATTTGCCATCATCTAGCTCATACTTTCGCATTTTTCGCATACTTGTTGGCCATATCCTGGGCTTTTTCTGATTTGGATCACGTAGTAATGTGGCGCCACACCGAAACAGTCAATTAAACCTGGTTCCGATTAATATTTTAGAGGATAACGCCGGTTATGTCTGGGTTAGGTCTGGTATTTGCAATCATCTGACTCACACTTTCGCATTTGTCGCATATTTGTTGTCTAGATCCTGGTATTTTTCTGGATTGGATTACATAGTAATGTGGTACCACACCGAAACAGTCAACTAAACCTGGTTGCGATTAATATTTTAGAGGATAACGCCGGTTACGTCTGGGTTAGGTCTGGTATTTGCAATCATCTGACTCATACCTTCGCATTTTTCGCGTGCTTGTTGGCCAGATCATGGGCTCTTGTTGATTTGGATCACGTAGTAACGTGGTACCACACCGAAGCAGTCAATTAAACTTGGTTACGATTAATATTTTAGGGGGAAATACCGCTTATGTCTGGGTTAGTTCTCGTATTTGCAACCATCTGGCTCATACTTTCGCATTTTTCGCATAGTTGAATGGCCAGATCTTGGGCTTTTTCCGACTTGCATCTCGTAGTAATGTGGTACTACACTGAGACAGACAATTATACCTGGTTCCGATTAATATTTTAGAGGATAACGCCGGTTATGCCTGGGTTAGGTCTGGTATTTGCAATCATCTAGCTCATACTTTCGCATTTTTCGCATACTTGAATGGCCAGAGCCTGGGCTTTTCTTAGATTGGATCACGTAGTAATGTGGTACTACACTGAAACTGCCTATTAAACCTGGTTCCGATTAATATTTTAGAGGATAACGCCGGTTATGTCTGGGTTAGGTCTGGTATTTGCCATCATCAAGCTCATACTTTCGCATTTTTCGCATACTTGAATGGCCAGAACCTGGGCTTTTTTTAGTTTGGATAACGTAGTAATGTGGCACCACACTGAAACAGTCAATTAAACCTGGTTCCGATTAATATTTTAGAGGATAACGCCGGTTATGTCTGGGTTAGGTCTGGTATTTGCCATCATCTAGCTCATACTTTCGCATTTTTCGCATACTTGAATGGCCAGAACCTGGGCTTTTTTTAGATTGGATCACGTAGTAATGTGGCACCACACCGAAACAGTCAATTAAGCCTGGTTCCGATTAATATTTTAGAGGATAACGGCGGTTATGTCTGGGTTAGGTCTGGTATTTGCCATCATCTAGCTCATACTTTCGCATTTTTCGCATACTTGTTGGCCAGATCCTGGGTTTTTTCTGGATTGGATCACGTAGTAATGTGCTACCACACCGAAGCAATCAACTAAACTTGGTTACGATTAATATTTTAGAGGATAACGGCGGTTATGTCTGGGTTAGGTCTGGTATTTGCCATCACCTGACCCATACTTTCGCATTTTTCGCATACTTGTTGGCCAGATCCTTAGCTCTTGCTGATTTGGATCACGTAGTAATGTGGTACCACACCGAAATAGTCAATTGAAGCTGTTTTGAATCAATATTATAGGGGGAAACACCGGTTGTGTCTGTGTTAGGCCTGGTACTTGTAATCATCTGCCTCATACTTTCGCATGTTTTGCATTCTTGTTGGCCCGATCCTGGGTTTTTTCCGTTTTGGATCACGTTGTAATATGGTACCACACTGAAATAGTCAATTAAGCCTGGTTCCGATTAATATTTTAGAGAACAACGCCGGTTAGGTTTGTGTTAGGTCTGGTATTTGCAATCATCTGCCTCACACTATCGCATTTTTCGCATACTTGTTGGCCAGATCCTGGACTCGTGCTGATATGGATCACGTAGGAATGCGGTACCAAACCGAAACAGTCAATTGAAGCTGTCTTCGATCAATATTTTAGGAGGAAACACCGGTTATGTCGGGGTTAGTTCTGGTATTTGCAATCATCTGGCTCATACTTTAGCATTTTTCGCATATTTGAATGGCCAGATCCCGGGCTCTTGCTGATTTGGATCACGTAGTAATGTGGACCCCACACCGAAACTGTCAATTAAGCCTGGTTCCGATTAATATTTTAGAGGATAACGCCGGTTATGTCTGGGTTAGGTCTGGTATTTGCCATCATCTAGCTCATACTTTCGCATTTTTCGCATACTTGTTGGCCAGATCCTGGGCTTATGCTGATTTGGATCACGTAGTAATGTGCTACCACACCGGAGGGGGTCAAATAAACCTGGTTTCGATTAATATTTTAGGGGGAATCACCGGTTATGTCTGGGTTAGGTCTGGTATTTGCCATCATCTACCTCATACTTTTTTTTTTTTTTTTTTTTTTTTTTTTTTGTCGTGGGGAAAATCTTCGAAAGACTCCCTCCCACCTCCTTGGGGAGAGGTGGGAGGGGTGTGTGGGATTCCCCGCGCCCGTACAACGACAGGCGCGGGACCTACCCACTAAAAACCCCACGGTGACCCTTCGGCACGCTTTGGGAGGATACCGGGAATCGCTCGAAGCCTTCTTCCGGTATCCTCCCCGTGCCCGCGCTTTCGCGCCCATCCCCCGGGGGGACAATCGGTCCCCCCAGTAGACACACTGCTTCATAGCGGCGGGACGGGGCCACTCCATCCCGCCGCTATCCGTCCCGGGGCCGCGTTTAGTGGCGGCTGCGAGCCCCAACTCGCAACCGCCCGCGACCCCGTTTCCACCCCTCGGCGGCCGGGCGTTCATGGCCGCACCAGACCGCCGAGTGTGCCTCCCCTTGCGTCGGACCGGTAGGGGGAGGCACTCCTACCCCCAACCGGTCCGACCCAGCGCCGCCTGGCGGGAGGAGGGTCCCCTCAGGACCCCCCTCCCAGCCTAGGTCATCCGCCACGCCGAGGCGGCCGCCCGCGACGCCTCGCGACCGGGCGACGACCTCGGGCCACCGCACGAGCGCGAGCTTCAGCGCGCCGCTGAAGCTCGCGCTCCCTCCCCGCGGCCTCCTTCTGCAACATTACGTTCTCGCAGAAGGAGGCCACGGCCCTCCACTTCTCCTCGCTGCCGAGCATGGCGCGCACCACGCCCGGCAGCGAGACATCCCGCCCGACGACGCCGACCAGGACCCGGCGCTCCCCCTCCCACGCGGGGCATACCTTCAGGGTATGATCCGCCGTGTCCTGCTCAGCGTCGCAGTGGCAGCAACGCGCCGTCGGCTCCTTCCCTATCCGGCACAGGTATCTTCCGAAGCTGCCATGCCCGGAAAATACCTGTGCCAGCCGGTAGGTGAGGCTGCCATGGCCTCTGTCCAGCCACTCCTTCAGGAGTGGCCGAACAGCCCCGACAGTCCGGTGCCCCGCGGTTGGCAGAGCCAGCCGCTCCTGCCACGCGAGCAACACGGACTGCCGGGCCTGGCGCTTCAAATCGCCCCAAGCAGGTTCCTGCTCGCCCGGGACCGCCCCCACCCCCGCGCGACGGTCGACGCGGTGCCGGTACATCACCGCGTGCGACCGCGCGAGCAGGTCCATGGGCGGCATCCCCGCTAGAACCGTCGCCGCCTCATGTGACATGGTCCGATACCCGCGGACGACCCTGAGCGCCATGCGCCTCTGCACCCGACGCAGCATAGTCATGCTGCGCCGGGAGGCAGCCAGGTCGTCCGCCCAGACGGGGGCCCCGTATAGGGCCACCGACTGGACCATTGCCACATAGAGGCGACGAACTCGGCCCGCCGGGCCCCCCAGGTTGGGCAGGATCCGGCCCAGAGCCGCAACCATCCTTTCCAACCGGGGGACCAGGCAGCGGAAATGCTTCTCGAAACGCCAGTGGCTATCGAGGATCAGCCCCAGATACCTGATCTGGGGCTTCACCTCGATGTCAGCCCCACCCACCCGAATCAGAGGCGGTGGCGGATCCTGCCGAGGTGAATGAAACGTAATCACCTCGGTCTTATGGACCGCCACCGTCATCCCCATCCCCCTGATCCGGTCGACGACGCGTTGCGACCCCTCCTCCGCGCGACGCATGGCCCTCCCCCAGTGCGCCCCGACGGCCAGCACCAGTGTGTCATCCGCATAACACACCGCGCTGACGCCGTCGGGGAGGCCGGCCCGCAACACCGAGTCGTACGCGATGTTCCACAGGAGTGGCCCGAGGACCGACCCCTGCGGAACACCGCAGTACACCTCCCTCCGCATATCACCATCCCGGCCCGGATACTCGATCCACCTGCCGCGGAGATAATCCCCGACGACCGCCCTGAGACAAGGGGGGACTCGATGATATTCGAGCCCCCTCCTTATCTCTTCCCAGGGGAGGGTGTTAAAGGCATTGGCAATATCCAAGGATATTGCCAATGCCACCCCTCCCCGGGAGACGGCCGCCTCCGAGAGGGCCCTCACACGACCTATCGCGTCGATAGTCGATCGGCCCCCCCGGAAACCGAACTGGCAGTCGGCTAGACCGGGATCACCCCGCGACAGGTGCTCGACGAGGCGGGCAGCAATCACACGCTCGAAGAGCTTGCCCACCTCGTCGAGGAGACAAATGGGCCGGTATGCGGAGGGAGACTCCGCGGGCCGACCCTCCTTCCGGAGGAGGACCATCCTCGCCACCTTCCAACTGGGGGGGAATCGCCCGTCCCTCAGGCAGCGGTCGAACAACCGCCTGAGGTCGGCCCCAAGGACGCCCTGGGTCAAGACCCAAACCCGGCCGGGCACACCATCCGGACCCGGGGCCGTGTTACGAACCCCGAGCCGTCTGATGGCCGCTGCCAGCTCCTCCTGCGTGACCCCCAGCTCGGCCGTCCACTCCACTGGGACAGCCGCCGCCGCCGGAGGACGCGGTCCCCTCTCCCCAGTTGGGAAGAGTGTATTGACCACGTCCTCCAGCAGCCGGGGGTCAAGACCCTCGGTGACGGGGGGCGCCCACGGGCGGAGCTTATTCAGCACCACCTTATATGGGCGCCCTCATGGATCGTCATCAAGGGTCTGGAGGAGCTCCTTCCATGCATCTACCTCATACTTTCGCATTTTATGCATTCTTGTTGGCCAGATCCTGGGTTTTTTCTGGTTTGGATGACATAGTAATGTGGTACCACACCGAAACAGTCAATTAAACCTGGTTGCAATTTATATTTTACAGGATAACGGCGGTTATGTCTGGGTTAGGTCTGGTATTTTCCATCATCTAGCTCATACTTTCGCATTTTTCGCATACTTAATGGCCATATCCTGGGCTTTTTCTGATTTGGATCACGTAGGAATGTGGCGCCACACCGAAACAGTCAATTAACCCTGGTTCCGATTAATATTTTAGAGGATAACGGCGGTTATGTCTGGGTTAGGTCCGGTATTTGCAATCATCTGACTCACACTTTCGGATTTGTCGCATATTTGCTGTCTAGATCCTGGGTTTTTTCTGGATTGGATTACATAGTAATGTGGTACCACACCGAAACAGTCAACTAAACCTGGTTGCGATTAATATTTTAGAGGATAACGCCGGTTACGTGCGGGTTAGGTCTGGTATTTGCAATCATCTGACTCATACCTTCGCATTTTTCGCGTGCTTGTTGGCCAGATCCTGGGCTTTTGTTGATTTGGATCACGTAGTAACGTGGTACCACACCGAAGCAGTCAATTGAACTTGGTTACGATTAATATTTTAGGGGGAAATACCGGTTATGTCTGGGTTAGTTCTCGTATTTGCAATCATCTGGCTCATACTTTCGCATTTTTCGCATAGTTGAATGGCCAGATCCTGGGCTTTTTCTGACTTGGATCTCGTAGTAATGTGGTACTACACTGAGACAGACAATTATACCTGGTTAGCCTTGAATGGCCAGATCCTGGGCTTTTTCCGTTTCGGATCTCGTAGTAATGTGGTACTACACTGAGACAGACAATTATACCTGGTTCCGATTAATATTTTAGAGGATAACGCCGGTTATGCCTGGGTTAGGTCTGGAATTTGCATTCATCTAGCTCATACTTTCGCATTTTTCGCATACCTGAATGGCCAGAGCCTGGGCTTTTCTTAGATTGGATCACGTAGTAATGTGGTACTACACTGAAACTGTCTATTAAACCTGGTTCCGATTAATATTTTAGAGGATAACGCCGGTTATGTCTGGGTTAGGTCTGGTATTTGCCATCATCTAGCTCATACTTTCACATTTTTCGCATACTTGAATGGCCAGAACCTGGGCTTCTTTTAGATTGGATCACGTAGTAATGTGGCACCACACCGAAACAGTCAATTAAGCCTGGTTCCGATTAATATTTTAAAGGATAACGGCGGTTATGTCTGGGTTAGGTCTGGTATTTGCCATCATCTAGCTCATACTTTCGCATTTTTCGCATACTTGTTGGCCAGGTCCTGGGTTTTTTCTGGATTGGATCACGTAGTAATGTGCTACCACACCGAAGCAATCAACTAAACTTGGTTACGATTAATATTTTAGAGGATAACGGCGGTTATGTCTGGGATAGGTCTGGTAATTGCAATCATCTGACTCATACTTTTGCATTTTTCGCATTCTTGTTGGCCAGATCCTGGGCTTATGCTGATTTGGATCACGTAGTAATGTGCTACCACACCGAAGCAATCAACTAAACTTGGTTACGATTATTATTTTAGAGGATAACGGCGGTTATGTCTGGGTTAGGTCTGGTATTTGCAATCATCTGACTCATACTTTTGCATTTTTCGCATACTTGAATGGCCAGATCCTGGGCTTTTTCTGATTTGGATCACGCAGTAATGTGGTACCACACTGGAACAGGCAATTAAACCTGGTTCCGATTAATAGTTTAGAGGATAACGCCGGTTATGTCTGGGTTAGGTCTTTTATTTGCCATCATCTAGCTGATACTTTCGCATTTTTCGCATTCCTGTTGGCCAGATCCTGGCATTTTGCTTTTTTGGATCACGTAGTAATGTGGTACCACACTGAAGGGGTCAGTTAAACCTGGTTCCGATTAATATTTTAGAGGATAACGCTGGTTATGTCTGGGTTAGGTCTGGTGTTTGCCATCATCTATCTCATACTTTCGCATTTTTCGCATACTTGTTGGCCAGACCCTGGGTTTTTTCTGGTTTGGATCACGTAGTATTGTGGTACCACACCGAAAAAGATTATTAAACCTGGTTCCGATTAATATTTTAGAGGATAACGCTGGTTATGTCTGGGTTAGTTCTGGTATTTGCAATCATCTGGCTCATACTTTCGCAATTTTCGCATACTTGTTGGCCAGATCCAGGGTTTTTCCGGTTTGGATCACGTAGTAATGTGGTACCACACTGGAACAGTCAATGAATCCTGTTTCCGATTGATATTTTCGAGGATAACGCCGGTTATGTCTGGGTTAGTTCTCGTATTTGCAATCATCTAGTTCACACTTTCGCACTTTTCGCATACTTGTTGGCCAGATCCTGGGCTCTTGCTGATTTGGATCACGGAGTAATGTGGTACCAAACCGAAACAGTCAATTAAAGCTGGTTTCGATCAATATTTTAGGGGGAAACACCGGTTATGTCTGGGTTAGTTCTCGTATTTGCTATCATCTGGATCATACTTTCGCATTTTTCGCATAGTTGAATGGCCAGAGCCTGGGCTTTTCTTAGATTGGATCACGTAGTAATGTGGTACCACACTGCAGGGGTCAATTAAACCTGGTTCCGATTAATATTTTAGAGGATAACGCCGGTTATGCCTGGGTTAGGTCTGGTATTTGCAATCATCTAGCTCATACTCTCGCATTTTTCGCATACTTGAATGGCCAGAGCCTGGGCTTTTCTTAGATTGGATCACGTAGTAATGTTGTACTACACTGAAACTGTCTATTAAACCTGGTTCCGATTAATATTTTAGAGGATAACGCCGGTTATGTCTGGGTTAGGTCTGGTATTTGCCATCATCTAGCTCATACTTTCGCATTTTTCGCATACTTGAATGGCCAGAACCTGGGCTTTTTTTAGATGGGATAACGTAGTAATGTGGCACCACACCGAAACAGTCATTTAAACCTGGTTCCGATTAATATTTTAGAGGATAACGCCGGTTATGTCTGGGTTAGGTCTGGTATTTGCCATCATCTAGCTCATACTTTCGCATTTTTCGCATACTTGAATGGACAGAACCTGGGCTTTTCTTAGATTGGATCAGGTAGTAATGTGGCACCACACCGAAACAGTCAATTAAGCCTGGTTCCGATTAACATTTTAGAGGATAGCGGCGGTTATGTCTGGGTTAGGTCTGGTATTTGCCATCATCTAGCTCATACTTTCGCATTTTTCGCATACTTGTTGGCAATATCCTGGGCTTTTTCTGATTTGGATCACGCAGTAATGTGGCGCCACACCGAAACAGTCAATTAACCCTGGTTCCGATTAATATTTTAGAGGATAACGGCGGTTATGTCTGGGTTAGGTCTGGTATTTGCCATCATCTTCCTCATACTTTCGCATGTTTTGCATTCTTGTTGGCCAGATCCTGGGTTTTTTCCGGTTTGGATCACGTTGTAATGTGGTACCACACTGAAATAGTCAATTAACCCTGGTTCCGATTAATATTATAGAGGATAACGGCGGTTATGTCTGGGTTAGGTCTGGTATTTGCCATCATCTACCTCATACTTTCGCATTTTATGCTTTCTTGTTGGCCAGATCCTGGGTTTTTTCTGGTTTGGATGACATAGTAATGTGGTACCACACCGAAACAGTCAATTAAACCTGGTTGCAATTTATATTTTAGAGGATAACGGCGGTTATGTCTGGGTTAGGTCTGGTATTTGCCATCATCTAGCTCATACTTTCGCATTTTTCGCATACTTGTTGGCAATATCCTGGGCTTTTTCTGATTTGGATCACGCAGTAATGTGGCGCCACACCGAAACAGTCAATTAACCCTGGTTCCGATTAATATTTTAGAGGATAACGGCGGTTATGTCTGGGTTAGGTCTGGTATTTGCCATCATCTTCCTCATACTTTCGCATGTTTTGCATTCTTGTTAGCCAGATCCTGGGTTTTTTCCGGTTTGGATCACGTTGTAATGTGGTACCACACTGAAATAGTCAATTAACCCTGGTTCCGATTAATATTATAGAGGATAACGGCGGTTATGTCTGGGTTAGGTCTGGTATTTGCCATCATCTAGCTCATAGTTTCGCATTTTTCGCATTCTTGTTGGCCAGATCCTGGGCTTATGCTGATTTGGATCATGTAGTAATGTGCTACCACACCGAAGCAATCAACTAAACTTGGTTACGATTAATATTTTAGAGGATAACGGCGGTTATGTCTGGGTTAGGTCTGGTATTTGCAATCATCATCCTCTTGCTTTCGCATTTCTCGCATACTTGTTGGCCAGATCCTGGGTTTTTTCAGGTTTGGATTAAGCAGTAATGTGGTACCACACCGAACCAGTCAATTAAACCGTGTTCCGATTGATATTTTCGAGGATAACGCCGGTTATGTCTGGGCTAGTTCTCGTATTTGCAATTATCTAGTTCACACTTTCGCACTTTTCGCATACTTGTTGGCCAGATCCTGGGCTCTTGCTGATTGGGTTCACGTAGTAATGTGGTACCAAACCGAAACAGTCAATTAAAGCTGGTTTCGATCAATATTTCAGGGGGAAACACCGGTTATGTCTGGGTTAGTTCTCGTATTTGCGATCATCTGGCTCATACTTTCGCATTTTTCGCATACTTGGTGGGCAGATCCTGGGTTTTTTTCTGGTTTGGATCACGTAGTAATGTGGTACCACACCGAATCTGTCAATTAAACCTGGTTCCGTTTAATATTTTGGAGGATAACGCCGGTTATGTCTGGGTTAGGTCTGGTATTTGCCATCATCTGCCTCATACTTTCGCATGTTTTGCATTCTTGTTGGCCAGATCCTGGGTTTTTTTCCGGTTTGGATCACGTTGTAATGTGGTACCACACTGAAATAGTCAATTAAGCCTGGTTCCGATTAATATTTTAGAGAACAACGCCGGTTAGGTTTGTGTTAGGTCTGGTATTTGCAATCATCTGCCTCATACTATCGCATTTTTCGCATACTTCTTGGCCAGATCCCGGGCTCTTGCTGATTTGGATCACGTAGTAATGTGGTACCAAGCCGAAACAGTCAATTAAAGCTCGTATCGATCAATATTTTAGGGGGAAACACCGGTTATGTCTGGGTTAGGTCTGGTGTTAGCCATCATCTATCTCACACTTTCGCATTTGTCGCATATTTGTTGTCTAGATCCTGGGTTTTTTCTGGTTTGGATCACGTAGTAATGTGGTACCACACCGAAACTGTCAATTAAACCTGGTTCCGATTAATATTTTGCAGGATAACGCCGGTTATGTCTGGGTTAGGTCTGGTATTTGCCATCATCTAGCTCATACTTTCGCATTTTTCGTAAACATGTTGGCCAGATGCCGGGCTTTTCCTCATTTGGATCACGTAGTAATGTGGTACTACACTGAAGGGGTCAATTAAACCGGGCTCCGATTAATAGTTTAGAGGATAACGCCGGTTATGTCTGGGTTAGGTCTGGTATTTGCCATCATCTAGCTCATACTTTCGCATTTTTCGCAATACTTGTTGGCCAGGTTCTGGGCTCTTGCTGATTTGCTTCACGTAGTAATGTGGTACCAAACCGAAACAGTCAATTAAAGCTCGTATCGATCAATATTTTAGGGGGAAACACCGGTTATGTCTGGGTAAGGTCTGGTATTTGCCATCATCTGACTCATAGTTTTGCAATCTTCGCATACTTGTTGGCCAGATTCTTGGAGTTTTCTGGTTTGGATTACGTAGTAACATGGTACCACACCGAAGCAGTCAATTAAACTTGGTTACGATTAATATTATAGAGGATAACTCCGGTTATGTCGGGGTTAGTTCTGGTATTTGCAATTATCTGGCTCATACTTTTGCATTTTTCGCATATTTGAATGGCCAGATACCGGGCTCTTGCAGATTTGGATCACGTAGTAATGTGGTACCTAACCGAAACAGTCAATTAATGCAGGTTTCGATCAATATTATAGGGGGAAACACCGGTTGTGTCTGGGATAGTTCTCGTATTTGCGATCATCTGGCTCATAGTTTTGCAATCTTCGCATACTTGTTGGCCAGATCCTGGGCTTTTCCTGATTTGGATCACGTAGTAATGTGGTACTACACCGAAAAAGTCAATTAAACCTGGTTCCGATTAATATTTTAGAAGATAACGCCGGTTATGTCTGGGTCAGGTCTGGTATTTGCCATCATCTGCCTCATACTTTCGCATGTTTTGCATTCTTTGTTGGCCAGATCCTGGGTTTTTCCGGTTTGGATCACGTTGTAATGTTGTACCACACTGAAATAGTCAATTAAGACTGGTTCCGATTAATATTTTAGAGAACAACGCCGGTTAGGTTTGTGTTAGGTCTGGTATTTGCAATCATCTGCCTCATACTATCGCATTTTTCGCATACTTGTTGGCCAGATCCCGGGCTCTTGCTGATTTGGATCACGTAGTAATGTGGTACCAAACCGAAACAGTCAATTGAAGCTGGCTTCGATCTATATTTTAGGAGGAAACACCGGTTATGCCTGGGTTAGGTCTGGTATTTGCCATCATCTACCTCATACTTTCGCATTTTATGCATTCTTGTTGGCCAGATCCGTGGTTTTTTCTGGTTGTGATCACATAGTAATGTGGTACAAAACCGAAACAGTCAATTAAACCTGGTTGCGATTTATATTTTAGAGGATAACGGCGGTTATGTCTATGTTAGGTCTGGTATTTGCCATCACCTACCTCATACTTTCGCATGTTTTGCATTCTTGTTGGCCCGATCCTGGGTTTTTTCCGGTTAGGATCACGTTGTAATGTGGTACCACACTGAAATAGTCAATTAAGCCTGGTTCCGATTAATATTTTAGAGAACAACGCCGGTTAGGTTTGTGTTAGGTCTGGTATTTGCAATCATCTGACTCATACATTCGCATTTTTCGCGTGCTTGTTGGCCAGATCCTGGGCTTTTGTTGATTTGGGTCACGTAGTAACGTGGTACCACACCGAAGCAGTCAATTGAAGCTGGCTTCGATCAATATTTTAGGAGGAAACACCGGTTATGTCTGGGTTAGGTCTGGTATTTGCCATCATCTGACTCATACTTTCGCATTTTTTGCATTCTTGTTGGCCAGATCCTGGGTTTTTTACTGGTTAGGATCACGTACTAATGTGGTGCCACAATGAAATAGTCAATTCTACCTGTATTCGATCAATATTTTAGGGGATATCGCCGGTTAGGTATGGGCTCCGTCTGGTAATTGCAATTATCTTCCTCTTGCTTTCGCATTTTTCGCATACTTGTTGGCCAGATCCTGGGCTTTTTCTGATTTGTATCACGTATTAATGTGGTACCACACAGGTACAGTCAATTAATCCTGGTTCCGATTAATATTTTAGAGGATAACGCCGGTTATGTCTGGGTTAGGTCTGGTATTTGCCATCATCTAGCTCATACTTTCGCATTTTTCGCATACTTGAATGGCCAGAACCTGGGTTTTTTTAGATTGGATCACGTAGTAATGTGGCACCACACCGAAACAGTCAATTAAACCTGGTTCCGATTAATATTTTAGAGGATAACGCCGGTTATGTCTGGGTTAGGCCTGGTATTTGCAATCATCTGACTCACACTTTCGCATTTGTCGCATATTTGTTGTCTAGATCCTGGGTTTTTTCTGGATTGGATTACATAGTAATGTGGTACCACAACGAAACAGTCAACTAAACCTGGTTGCGATTAATAGTTTAGAGAATAACGCCGGTTACGTCTGCGTTAGGTCTGGTATTTGCAATCATCTGACTCACACTTTCGCATTTGTCGCATATTTGTTGTCTTGATCCCGGGTTTTTTCTGGATTGGATTACATAGTAATCTGGTACCACAACGAAACAGTCTACTAAACCTGGTTGCGATTAATAGTTTGGAGAATAACGCCGGTTACGTCTGCGTTAGGTCTGGTATTTGCAATTATCTGACTCATACATTCGCATTTTTCGCGTGCTTGTTGGCCAGATCCTGGGCTTTTGTTGATTTGGGTCACGTAGTAACGTGGTACCACACCGAAGCAGTCAATTAAACTTGGTTACGATTAATATTTTAGGGGGAAATACCGGTTATGTCTGGGTTAGTTCTCGTATTTGCAATCATCTGGCTCATACTTTCGCATTTTTCGCATAGTTGAATGGCCAGATCCTGGGCATTTTCTGACTTGGATCTCGTAGTAATGTGGTACTACACTGAGACTGACAATTATACCTGGTTAGACTTGAATGGCCAGATCCTGGGCTTTTTCTGATTCGGATCACGTAGTAATGTGGTACTACACTGAAACTGTCTATTAAACCTGGTTCCGATTAATATTTTAGAGGATAACGCCGGTTATGTCTGGGTTAGGTCTGGTATTTGCCATCATCTAGCTCATACTTTCGCATTTTTCGCATACTTGAATGGCCAGAACCTGGGCTTTTTTTAGATTGGATAACGTAGTAATGTGGCACCACACCGAAACAGTCAATTAAACCTGGTTCCGATTAATATTTTAGAGGATAACGCCGGTTACGTCTGGGTTAGGTCTGGTATTTGCCATCATCTAGCTCATACTTTCGCATTTTTCGAATACTTGTTGGCCAGATCCCGGGCTTCTCCTGATTTGGATCACGTAGTAATGTGGCACCACACCGAAACAGTCAATTAAACCTGGTTCCGATTAATATTTTAGAGAACAACGCCGGTTAGGTTTGTGTTAGGTCTGGTATTCGCAATCATCTGACTCATACATTCGCATTTTTCGCGTGCTTGTTGGCCAGATCCTGGGCTTTTGTTGATTTGGGTCACGTAGTAACGTGGTACCACACCGAAGCAGTCAATTGAAGCTGGCTTCGATCAATATTTTAGGAGGAAACACCGGTTATGTCTGGGTTAGGTCTGGTATTTGCCTTCATCTGACTCATACTTTCGCATTTTTTGCATTCTTGTTGGCCAGATCCTGGGTTTTTTACTGGTTAGGATCACGTACTAATGTGGTGCCACAATGAAATAGTCAATTCTACCTGTATTCGATCAATATTTTAGGGGATATCGCCGGTTAGGTATGGGCTCCGTCTGGTAATTGCAATTATCTTCCTCTTGCTTTCGCATTTTTCGCATACTTGTTGGCCAGATCCTGGGCTTTTTCTGATTTGTATCACGTATTAATGTGGTACCACACAGGTACAGTCAATTAATCCTGGTTCCGATTAATATTTTAGAGGATTACGCCGGTTATGTCTGGGTTAGGTCTGGTATTTGCCATCATCTAGCTCATACTTTCGCATTTTTCGCATACTTGAATGGCCAGAACCTGGGTTTTTTTAGATTGGATCACGTAGTAATGTGGCACCACACCGAAACAGTCAATTAAACCTGGTTCCGATTAATATTTTAGAGGATAACGCCGGTTATGTCTGGGTTAGGTCTGGTATTTCCAATCATCTGACTCACACTTTCGCATTTGTCGCATATTTGTTGTCTAGATCCTGGGTTTTTTCTGGATTGGATTACATAGTAATGTGGTACCACACCGAAACAGTCAATTAAACCGGGTTCCGATTAAAAGTTTAGAGGAAAACGCCGGTTATGTCTGGGTTAGTTCTCGTATTTGCGATCATCTGGCTCATACTTTCGCATTTTTCACATAGTTGAATGGCCAGATCCTGGGCTTTTTCTGATTTGGATCTCGTAGTAATGTGGTACTACACAGACAGACAATTATACCTGGTTCCGATTAATATTTTTGAGGATAACGCCGGTTACGTCTGGGTTAGGTCTGGTATTTGCCACCATCTAGCTCATACTTTCGCATTTTTCGCATACTTGAATGGCCAGAACCCGGGCTTTTTTTAGATTGGATCACGTAGTAATGTGGCACCACACCGAAACAGTCAATTAAGCCTGGTTCCGATTAATATTTTAGAGGATAACAGCGGTTATGTCTGGGTTAGGTCTGGTATTTGCCATCATCTCGCTCATACTTTCGCATTTTTCGTATACCTGTTGGCCAGATCCTTGGTTTTTTCTGGTTTTGATCACATAGTAATGTGGTACCACACCGAAACAGTCAATTAAACCTGGTTGCGTTTTATATTTTAGAGGATAACGGCGGTTATGTCTGGGTTAGGTCTGGTATTTGCCATCATCTAGCTCATACTTTCGCTTTTTTCGCATACTTGTTGGCCAGATCCTGGGCTTTTCCTGATTTGGATCACGTAGTAACGTGGTACCACACCGAAGCAGTCAATTAAACTTGGTTACGATTAATATTTTAGGGGGAAATACCGGTTATGTCTGGGTTAGTTCTCGTATTTGCCATCATCTGACTTATACTTTCGCATCTTTCGCATACCTATTGGCCAGATCCTTAGCTCTTGCTGATTTGGATCACGTAGTAATGTGGTACCACACTGAAATAGTCAATTAGAGCTTGTTTCGATCAATATTATAGGGGGAAACACCGGTTGTGTCTGTGTTAGGCCTGGTACTTGTAATCATCTGCCTCATACTTTCGCATGTTTTGCATTCTTGTTGGCCCGATCCTGGGTTTTTTCCGGTTTGGATCACGTTGTAATGTGGTACCACACTGAAATAGTCAATTAAGCCTGGTTCCGATTAATATTTTAGAGAACAACGACGGTTAGGTTTGTGTTAAGTCTGGTATTTGCAGTCATCTGCCTCATACTATCGCATTTTTCGCATACTTGTTGGCCAGATCCTGGGCTTTTCCTGATTTGGGTCACGTAGTAACGTGGTACCACACCGAAGTAGTCAATTAAACTTGGTTACGATTAATATTTTAGGGGGAAACACCGGTTGTGTCTGGGTTAGGCCTGGTATTTGCCATCATCTACCTCATACTTTCGCATTTTTCGCATACTTGTTGGCGGATCCCGGGCTTTTCCTGATTTGGATCACGTAGTAACGTGGTACCACACCGAAGCAGTCAATTAAACTTGGTTACGATTAATATTTTAGGGGGAAATACCGGTTATGTCTGGGTTAGTTCTCGTATTTGCCATCATCTGACTCATACTTTCGCATTTTTCGCATACTTGTTGGCCAGATCCTGGACTCTTGCTGATTTGGATCACGTAGGAATGTGGTACCAAACCGTAACAGTCAATTAATGCTGGTTTCGGTCAATATTTTAGAGGTTCACGGCGGTTATGTCTGGGTTAGGTCTGGTATTTGCCATCATCTAGCTCATACTTTCGCATTTTTCGCATACTTGTTGGCCAGATCCTGGGTTCTTTCTGGTTTGGATTAGGCAGTAATGTGGTACCACACCGAACCAGTCAATTAAACCTGGTTCCGATTAATATTTTAGAGGATAACACCGGTTATGTCTGGGTTAGGTCTGGTATTTGCCATCATCTGACTCATACTTTCGCATTCTTCGCATACTTGTTGGCCAGATCATGGGTTTTTTCTGGTTTGGGTCACGTAGTAACGAGGTACCACACTGTAGCAGTCAATTAAACTTGGTTACGATTAATATTTTAGAGGATAACGGCGGTTATGTCTGGGTTAGGTCTGGTATTTGCCATCATCTACCTCATACTTTCGCATTTTTCGCATACTTGTTGGCCAGATCCTGGGCTTATGCTGATTTGGATCACGTAGTAATGTGCTACCACACCGAAGCAATCAACTAAACTTGGTTACGATTAATATTTTAGAGGATAACGGCGGTTATGTCTTGGTTAGGTCTGGTATTTGCCATCATCTAGCTCATACTTTCGCATTTTTCGCATTCTTGTTGGCCAGATCCTAGGCTTTTGCTGATTTGGATCACGTAGAAATGTGGTACCACACGGAAACAGGCGATTAAACCTGGTCGCGATTAATATTTTTGAGGATAACACCAGTTATGTCTGGGTTAGGTCTGCTATTTGCCATCATGTAGCTCATACTTTCGCATTTTTCGCATACTTGTTGGCCAGATCCTGGGCTTTTTCTGATTTGGATTACGCAGTAATATGGTACCACACCGAACCAGTCAATTAAACCTGGTTCTGATTAATATTTTAGAGGATAACGCCGGTTATGTCTGGGTTAGTTCTAGTATTTGCAATCATCTGGCTCATACTTTCGCATTTTTCGCTTACCTGTTGGCCAGATCCTGGGTTCTTTCTGGTTTGGGTCACGTAGTAACGAGGTACCACACTGTAGCAGTCAATTAAACTTGGTTCCGATTAATATTTTAGAGGATAACGCCGGTTATGACTGGGTTAGGCCTGCTATTTGCCGCCACCTAGCTCATACTTTCGCATTTTTCGCATACTTGTTGGCCAGTTCCTGGGATTTTGCTTTTTTGGATCACGTAGTAATGTGGTACCACACTGGAACAGTCAATTAAGCCAGGTTCCGATTAATATTTTAGAGTATAACCCCGGTTATGTCTGGGTTAGGTCTGGTATTTTCCATCATCTAGCTCGTACTTTCGCATTTTTCGCATACTTGTTGGCCAGATCCTGGGTTCTTTCTGGTTTGGAACACGTAGTATTGTGGTACCACACCGAAAAAGTTTATTATTCCTGGTTCCGATTAATATTTTAGAGGATAACGCTGGTTATGTCTGGGTTAGTTGTGGTATTTGGAATCATCTGGCTCATACTTTCGCAATTTTTGCATACTTGAATGGCCAGATCCTGGGTTTTTTCCGGTTTGGGTTACGTAGTAATGTGGCACCACACTGAAACTGTCAATTGAACCTGGTTCGGATTAATATTTTAGAGGATAACGCCAGTTATGTCTGGGTTAGGTCTGGTATCTGCCATCATCTGACTCATACTTTCGCACTCTTCGCATACTTGTTGGCCAGATCCTGGGTTTTTTCCGGGTTGGATCACGTAGTAATGTGGTACCACACTGGAACAGTCAATTAATCCTGTTTCCGATTAATATTTTAGAGGATAACGCCAGTTATATCTGGGTTAGGTCTGGTAGTTGCCATCATCTGACTCATACTTTCGCACTCTTCGCATACTTGTTGGCCAGATCCTGGGTCTTTTTCTGGTTTGGATTACATAAAAATGTGATACCACACCGAAACAGTCAATTAAAGCTGGTTTCGATCAATATTATAGGGGGAAACACCGGTTGTGTCTGGGTTAGGCCTGGTATTTGCCATCATCTAGCTCATACTTTCGCATTTTTCGCATACTGGTTGACCAGAACCTGGGTTTTTTCCGGTTTGGATTATGTAGTAATGTGGTACCACACCGAAACTGTCAATTAAATCTGGTTGCGATTTATATTTTAGAGGATAACGCCGCTTATGTCTGTGTTAGTTGTGCTATTTGCCCTCATCTAGCTCATACTTTCGCATTTTTCGCATACTAGTTGGCCAGATCCAGTGCTTTTGCTGATTTGGATCACGTAGAAATGTGGTACCACACTGGAACAGTCAATTAATCCTGTTTCCGATTAATATTTTAGAGGATAACGCTGGTTATGTCTGGGTTAGTTGTGGTATTTGGAATCATCTGGCTCATACTTTCGCAATTTTCGCATACTTGAATGGCCAGATCCTGGGTTTTTTCCGGTTTGGGTTACGTAGTAATGTGGCACCACACTGAAACTGTCAATTGAACCTGGTTCGGATTAATATTTTAGAGGATAACGCCAGTTATGGCTGGGTTAGGTCTGGTATTTGACATCATCTGAGTCATACTTTCGCACTCTTCGCATACTTGTTGGCCAGATCCTGGGTTTTTTCCGGGTTGGATCACATTGTAATGTGGTAGCACACCCAAACAGTCAATTAAACCTGGTTGCGATTTATATTTTAGAGGATAACGGCTGTTATGTCTGTGTTAGTTCTGGTATTTGCCATCATCTGGCTCATACTTTCGCATTCTTCGCATACTTGTTGGACAGATACTGGGTCTTTTTCTGGTTTGGATTACATAAAAATGTGGTACCACACCGAATCTGTCAATTAAATCTGGTTGCGATTAATATTTTAGAGGACAACGCCGGTTATGGCTGGGTTATTTCTGGTATTCACAATCATCTGGCTCATTCGTTCGCATGTTTTGCATTCTTGTTGGCGAGATACTGGGTTTTTTCCGGTTTGGATCACGCGGTAATGTGGTACCACTCTGAAACAGTCAATTAAACCTGGTTCCGATTAATATTTTAGAAAACAACGACGGTTCGGTTTGTGTTAGGTCTGGTATTTGCCATCATCTATCTCATAGTTACGCATTTTTCGCATACTTGTTGGCCAGATCCTGGGATTTTTCTGGTTTGGATCACGTAGTAATGTGGTACCACACCGAAACTGTCAATTAAACCTGGTTGCGATTAATATTTTAGAGGACAACGCCGGTTATGTCTGGGTTATTCCTGGTATTTGCAATCATCTGGCTCATTCGTTCGCATTTTTCGCATACCTGTTGGCCAGATCCTGGGTCTTTTCCGGTTTGGATTACGTAGTAATGTGGTACCACACCGAAACTGTCAATTAAACCTGGTTGCGATTAATATTTTAGTGGAAAACGCCGGTTATGTCTGGGTAAGGTCTGGTATTTGCCATCATCTGTCTCATCCTTTCGCATTCTTCGCATACTTCTTGGCCAGATCCTGGGTTTTTTCTGGTTTGGATTACGTAGAAGTGTGGTATCACACCGAAACTGTCAATTAAACCTGGTTGCGATTATTATTTTAGAGGATAACGCCGGTTATGTCTGGGTTAGGTCTGGTATTAGCAACCATCTGTCTCATACTTTCGCATTTTTCGCATACTTGAATGGCCAGAACCTGGGCTTTTTCTAGTTTGGATCACGTAGTAATGTGGCACCACGCCGAAACAGGCGATTAAACCTGGTTGCGATTAATATTTTTGAGGATAACACCGGTTAGGTCTGGGTTACGTCTGATAATTGCAATCATCATCCTCTTGCTTTCGCACTTCTCGCATACTTGTTGGCCAGGTCCTGGGCTTTTTCTGATTTGGCTTACGCAGTAATGTGGTACCACACCGAAACAGTCAATTAAACCGGGTTCCGATTAATATTTTAGAGGATAACGCCGGTTATGTCTGGGTTAGTTCTAGTACTTGCAATCATCTGGCTCATACTTTTGCATTTTTCGCATACTTGTTTGCCAGATCCTGGGCTTTTTCTGATTTGGGTCACGTAGTAATGTGGTAACACACTGGAACAGTAAATTAAACCTGGTTCCGATTAATATTTTATAGGATAACCCCGGTTATGTCTGGGTTAGGTCTGGTATTTGCCATCATCTAGCTCATACTTTCGCATTTTTCGCATACTTGTTAGCCAGATCCTGGGCTTTTGCTGATTTGGATCACGTAGTAATGTGGTACCACACTGGAACAGTCAATTAATCCTGTTTCCGATTAATATTTTAGAGGAGAACACCGGTTATGTATGGGCTAGTTCTCGTATTTGCAATCATCAGCCTCATACTTTCGCATTTTTTGCATTCTTGTTGGCCAGATCCTGGGTTTTTTCCGGTTCGGATCACGTAGTAATGTGGTTCCACATTGAAACAGTCAATTAAACCTGGTTCCGATTAATATTTTAGAGAACAACGCCGGTTATGTCTGGGTTAGCTCCTGTATTTGGAATCATCTGGCTCATACTTTCGCATTTTTCGCATACTTCTTGGCCAGTTCCTGGGTATTTTCCGGTTTGGATTACGTAGTAATGTGGTACCACACCGAAACAGTCAATTAAACCTGGTACCGTTTAATATTTTAGAGGATAACGCCGGTTATGTCTGGGTTAGGTCTGGTATTTGCCATCATCTAGCTTATAGTTTCGCATTTTTCGCATACTTTAATGGCCAGAACCTGGGCTTTTTTTAGATTGGATCACGTAGTAATGTGGCACCACACCGAAACGGTCAATTATACCTGGTACCGATTAATATTTTAGAGGATAACGCCGGTTATGCCTGGGTTAGGTCTGGTATTTGCAATCATCTGGCTCATACTTTCGCATTTTTCGCATACTTGAATGGCCAGAACCTGGGCTTTTTTTAGATTGGATCACGTCGTAATGTGGCACCACACCGAAACAGTCAATTAAACCTGGTACCGATTAATATTTTAGAGGATAACGCCGGTTATGTCTGGGTTAGGTCTGGTATTTGCCATCATCTAGCTCATACTTTCGCATTTTTCGCATACTTGAATGGCCAGAACCTGGGCTTTTTTTAGATTGGATCACGTAGTAATGTGGCACCACACCGAAACAGTCAATTAAACCTGGTACCGATTAATATTTTAGAGGATAACGCCGGTTATGTCTGGGTGAGGTCTGGTATTTGCCATCATCTAGCTCATACTTTCGCATTTTTCGCATACTTGTTGGCCAGATCCTGGGCTTATGCTGATTTGGATCACGTAGTAATGTGCTACCACACTGAAGGGGTCAATTAAACTTGGTTCCGATTAATATTTTGGAGGTTAACGCTGGTTATGGCTGGGTTAGGTCTGGTATTTGCATTCATCTGACACATACTTCCACATTTTTCGCATACTTGTTGGCCAGATTCTTGGCTCTTGCTGATTTGGATCACGTAGTTATGTGGTACCACACCGAAACAGTCAATTAAAGCTGGTTTCGATCAATATTTTAGCGCGAAACACCGGTTATGTCTGGGTTAGGTCTGGTATTTGCCATCATCTACCTCATACTTTCGCATTTTATGCATTCTTGTAGGCCTGATCCTGGGTTTTTTCTGGTTTCGATCACATAGTTATGTGGTACCACACCGAAACAGTCAATTAAACCTGGTTGCAATTTATATTTTAGAGGATAACGGCGGTTATGGCTGGGTTAGGTCTGGTATTTGCCATCATCTAGCTCATACTTTCGCATTTTTGGCATACTTGTTGGCCAAATCCTGGGCTTTTGCTGATTTGGATCACGTAGTAATGTGGTACCACACTGGAACAGGCAATTAAACCTGGTTCCGATTAATATTTTAGAGGATAACGCCGGTTATGTCTGGGTTAGGTCTGGTATTTGCCATCATCTAGCTCATACTTTCGCATTTTTCGCATACTTGAATGGCCAGATCCTGGGCTTTTGCTGATTTGGATCACGCAGTAATGTGTTACCACACTGGACCAGGCAATTAAACCTGGTTCCGATTAATATTTTAGAGGATAACGCCGGTTATGTCTGGGTTAGGTCTGGTATTTGCCATCATCTACCTCATACTTCCGCATTTTATGCATACTTGTTGCCCAGATTCTTGGCTCTTGCTGATTTGGATCACGTAGTAATGTGGTACCAAACCGAAACAGTCAATTAAAGCTGGTTTCGATCAATATTTTAGCGGGAAACACCGGTTATGTCTGGGTTAGGACTGGTATTTGCCATCATCTACCTCATACTTTCGCATTTTATGCATTCTTGTTGGCCTGATCCTGGGTTTTTTCTGGTTTGGATCACGTAGTAATGTGGCACCACACCGAAACAGTCAACTAAACCTGGTTCCGATTAATATTTTAGCGTATAACCCCGGTTATGTCTGGGTTAGCTCCTGTATTTGGAATCATCTGGCTCATACTTTCGCATTTTTCGCATACTTCTTGGCCAGATCCTGGGTTTTTTCCGATTTGGGTTACGTAGTAATGTGGCACCACACTGAAACTGTCAATTGAACCTGGTTCCGATTAATATTTTAGAGGATAACGCCAGTTATGTCTGGGTTAGCTCTGGTATTTGCCATCATCTGACTCATACTTTCGCACTCTTCGCATACTTGTTGGCCAGATCCTGGGTTTTTTCGAGGTTGGATCACGTAGTAATGTGGTACCACACTGGAACAGTCAATCAATCCTGTTTCCGATTAATATTTTAGGGGATAACGCCGGTTATGTCTGGGTTAGTTCTAGTATTTGGAATCATCTGGCTCATACTTTCGCATTTTTCGCGTACCTGTTGGCCAGATCATGGGCTTTTTCTGATTTGGATCACGTAGTAATGTGGCACCACACTGAAACTGTCAATTGAACCTGGTTCCGATTAATATTTTAGAGGATAACGCCAGTTATATCTGGGTTAGGTCTGGTATTTGCCATCATCTAGCTCATACTTTCGCATTTTTCGCATACTTGTTGGCCAGATCCTGGGCTTTTTCTGATTTGTATCACGTAGTAATGTGGTACCACACTGAAACAGCCCATTAAACCTGGTTTCGATCAATATTTTAGAGAATAATTCATGTTAGGTCTAGGTTAGGTCTGGGATTTGCTCTCATCAGGCTGGTACTTTCACATATTTCTCATACTTGATGGCCAGATCCTAGGCTTCCACTGGTTTGGATCACGTAGTAATGTGATGCCACACTGAAGCAGTCAATTAAACCTGGTCTTGATAAATATTTTAGAGGATAACGCATGTTAGGTCTGGGTTAGGTCTAGGATTTGCCCGAATCAGGCTCATAATTTCGCATATTTCTCATACTTCATGGCTAGATCCTGGGCTTTTTCTGGTTTGGATCACGCAGTAATGTGGTACCACACTGAAACAGTCCATTAAACCTGGTTTCGATCAATATTTTAGAGAATAATTCATGTTAGGTCTAGGTTAGGTCTAGGATTTGCCCTAATCAGGCTCATAATTTCGCACAATTCTCATACTTCATGGCTAGATCCTGGGCTTTTTCTGGATTGGATCACGTAGTAATGTGGTACCACACTGAAACAGCCCATTAAACCTGGTTTCGATCAATATGTTAGAGAATAATTCATGTTAGGTCTAGGTTAGGTCTGGGATTTGCTCCCATCAGGCTGGTACTTTCGCATATTTCTCATACTTGATGGCCAGATCCTAGGCTTCCACTGGTTTGGATCACGTAGTAATGTGATGCCACACTGAAACAGTCAATTAAACCTGGTCTTGATAAATATTTTAGAGGATAACGCATGTTAGGTCTGGGTTAGGTCTAGGATTTGCCCTAATGAGGCTAATAATTTCGCATCTTTCTCATACTTCATGGCTAGATCCTGGGCTTTTTCTGGTTTGGATCACGCAGTAATGTGGTACCACACTGAAACAGTCCATTAAACCTGGTTTCGATCAATATTTTAGAGGATAACGCAAGTTATGTCTGGGATAGGTCTGGGGATTTGCCCTCATCAGGCTCATACTTTCGCGTTTTTCACTTTATTGTTGAACAGATCCTGGGTTTTTTCTGGTTTGGATCACGTAGTAATGTGGTACCACACTGAGACAGTCCATTAAACCTGGTTTCGTCCATTATTTTAGAGAATAATTCATGTTAGGTCTAGGTTAGGTCTGAGATTTGCTCTCAGCAGGCTCATACTTTCGCATATTTCTCATACTTGATGGCTAGATCCTGGGCTTTTTCTGGATTGGATCACGTAGTAATGTGGTACCACACTGAAACAGTCGATTAAACCTGGTTTCGGTCAATATTTTAGAGGATAACGCAAGTTATGTCTGGGATAGGTCTGGGACTTGCCCTCGTCAGGCTCATACTTCCTCATTCTTCACATACTTGTTGTACAGATCCTGAGTTTTTTTCTGGTTTGGATCACGTAGTAGTGTGGTACCACACTGAAACACTCCATTAAACCTGGTTTCGATCAATATTATACAGAATAACTCATGTTAGGTCTAGGTTAGGTCTGGGATTTGCTCTCTTCAGGCTGGTACTTTCGCATATTTCTCATACTTGATGGCCAGATCCTGGGCTTCCACTGGTTTGGATCACGTAGTAATGTGATGCCACACTGAAACAGTCAATTAAACCTGGTCTTGATAAATATTTTAGAGGATAACGCATGTTAGGTCTGGGTTAGGTCTAGGATTTGCCCTCTGCAGGCTCATACTTTCGCATATTTCTCATACTTGATGGCTACATCCTGGGCTTTTTCTGGATTGGATCACGTAGTAGTGTGGTACCACACTGAAACAGTCCATTGAACCTGGTTTCGATCAATATTTTAGAGAATAATTCATGTTAGGTCTAGGTAAGTTCTGGGATTTGCTCTCATCAGGCTGGTACTTTCGCATATTTCTCATACTTGATGGCCAGATCCTGGGCTTCCACTGGTTTGGATCACGTAGTAATGTGATGCCACACTGAAACAGTCAATTAAACCTGGTCTTGATAAATATTTTAGAGGATAACGCATGTTAGGTCTGGGTTAGGTCTAGGGTTTGCCCTCTGCAGCCTCATACTTTCGCATATTTCTCATACTTGATGGCTACATCCTGGGCTTTTTCTGGATTGGATCACGTAGTAGTGTGGTACCACACTGAAACAGTCCATTGAACCTGGTTTCGATCTATATTTTAGAGAATAATTCATGTTAGGTCTAGGTTACGTCTGGGATTTGCTCTCATCAGGCTCATACTTTCGCATATTTCTCATTCTTGTTGGCCAGATCCTGGGCTTCCACTGGTTTGGATCACGTAGTAATGTGATGCCACACTAAAACAGTCAATTAAACCTGGTTTCGATCGATAACTTGGAGGATAACGCAAGTTGTGTCTGGGATAGGTCTGGGGAGTTGCCCTCATCAGACTCATACTTTCGCATTCTTCACATACTTGTTGAACGGATCCTGGGTTTTTTCTGGTTTGGACCACGTAGTAATGTGGTACCACACTGAAACAGTCGATTAAACCTGGTTTCGATCAATATTTTTGTGGATAACTCATGTTACGTCTAGGTTAGGTCTGGGATTTGCTCTCATCAGGCTCATACTTTCGCATATTTCTCATTCTTGTTGGCCAGATCCTGGGCTTCCACTGGTTTGGATCACGTAGTAATGTGATGCCACACTGAAACAGTCGATTAAACCTGGTTTCGATCAACATTTTTGTGGATAACTCATGTTACGTCTAGGTTAGGTCTGGGATTTGCTCTCATCAGGCTCATTCTTTCGCATATTTCTCATACTTCATGGCTAGATCCTGGGCTATTTCTGGATTGCATCACGTAGTAATGTATTACCACACAGAAACAGTCAATTAAACCTGGTTTCCATCAATATTTTAGAGGACAACGCAAGTTAGGTCTGGGATAGTTCTGGGATTTGCCCTCATCAGACTCATACTTACGCATACTTCACATACTTGTTAAACAGATCCTGGGTTTTTTTCTGGTTTGGATCACGTAGTAATGTGGTACCATACTGAAACAGTCGATTAAACCTGATTTCGATCAATATTTTTGAGGATAACGCATGTTAGGTCTAGGTTAGGCCTGGGATTATCACTCATCAGACTCATACTTTCGCATTCTTCACATACTTGTTGAACGGATCCTGGGTTTTTTCTGGTTTGGATCACGTAGTAATGTGGTACCAGACTGAAACATTCCATTAAACCTGGTCTTGATATATATTTTAGAGGATAACTCATGTTAGGTCTGGGTAAGGTCTAGGATTTGCCATCATCAGGCTCATAATTTCGCATATTTCTCATACTTCATGGCTAGATCCTGGGCTTTATCTGGTTTGGATCACGTAGTAATGTGGTAGCACACCGAAACAGTCCATTAAACCTGGTTTCGATCAATATTTTAGAGGATAACGCTAGTTTGGTCTGGGATTGGTGTGGGATTTGCCCTCATCAGGGTCATATTTTCGCATTTTTCACATACTTGTTGATCAGATCCTGGGATTTTCTGGTTTGGATCAGGTAGCAATGTGGTACCACACTGAAACAGTCGATTAAACCTGGTTTCGATCAATATTTTTGAGGATATCGCATGTTAGATCTAGGTCAGGCCGGGGATTTTCTCTCATCAGACACATACTTTCGTATTCACCACATATTTGTTGAACAGATCCTGGGTTTTTTCTAGTTTGGATCACGTAGTATTGTGCTACCACACTGAAACAGTCCATTAAACCTGCTTTCGATCAATATTCTAGAGAATAACGCATGTTAGGTCTTGGTTAGGTCTGGGATTTGCTCACATCAGGCTCGTATTTTCCATATTTCTCATAGTTGATGGCCAGATTCTGGGCTTTATCTGGTTTGGATCACGTAGTAATGTGGTAGCACACCGAAACAGTCCATTAAACGTGATTTCGATCAATATTTTAGATGTTAACGCAAGTTATGTCTGGGATAGGTCTGGGATTTGCCCTCGTCAGGCTCATAGTTTCGCGTTTCTTACATACTTGTAGAACAGATCCTGGGATTTTTCTGGTTTGGATCCCGTAGTAATGTGGTACCACACTGAAACAGTCCATTCAACCTGGTTTCGATCAATATTTTAGAGGATAACGCAAGTTAGGTATGGGATAGGTGCGGGATTTGCCCTCATCAGGGTCATATTTTCGCATTTTTCACATACCTGTAGTACGGATCCCATGCTTTTTCTGGTGTTGGATCACGTAGTAATGTGGTACCACACTGAAACGTTCAATTAAACCTGGTCTTGACAAATATTTTAGAGTATAACGCGTGTTAGGACTGGGTTAGGTCTAGGATTTGCCCTAATCAGGCTCATAATTTCGCATATTTCTCATACTTCATGGATAAATCCTGGGCTTTTTCTGGTTTGGATCACGCAGTAATATGGTACCACACTGAAACAGTCCATTAAACCTGGTTTCGATCAATATTTTAGAGAATGATTCATGTTAGGTCTAGGTTAGGTCTGGGATTTGCTCTCATCAGGCTGGTACTTTCGCATATTTCTCATTCTTGTTGGCGAGATCCTGGGCTTCCACTGGTTTGGATCACGTAGTAATGTGATGCCACACTAATACAGTCAATTAAACCTGGTCTCGATCAATATTTTAGAGGATAACGCAAGTTATGTCTGGGATATGTCTGGGATTTGCCCTCGTCAGGCTCATACTTCCTCATTCTTCACATACTTGTTGTACAGATCCTGGGTTTTTTTCTGGTTTGGATCACGTAGTAATGTGGTACCACACTGAAACAGTCCATTAAACCCGGTTTCGATCAATATTTTAGAGAATGATTCATGTTAGGTCTAGGTTAGGTCTGGGATTTGCTCTCATCAGGCTGGTACTTTCGCATATTTCTCATACTTGATGGCCAGATCCTAGGCTTCCACTGGTTTGGATCACGTAGTAATGTGATGCCACACTGAAACGGTCAATTAAACCTGGTTTCCATCAATATTTTAGAGAATAATCCATGTTAGGTCTAGGTTAGGTCTGGGATTTGCTCTCATCAGGCTGGTACTTTCGCATATTTCTCATACTTGATGGCCAGATCCTAGGCTTCCACTGGTTTGGATCACGTAGTAATGTGGTACCACAATAAAACAGTCCATTAAACGTGGTTTCGATCAATATTTTAGATGTTAACGCATGTTATGTCTGGGTTAGGTCTAGGATTTGCTCTCAGCAGGCTCATACTTTCTCATTCTTCACATACTTGTTGTACAGATCCTGGGTTTTTTTCTGGTTTGGATCACATAGTAATGTGGTACCACACTGAAACAGTCCATTAAACCTGGTTTCGATCAATATTTTAGAGGATAACGCATGTTAGGTCTGGGTTTGGTCTAGGATTTGCCCTCAGCAGGCTCATACTTTCGCATATTTCTCATACTTGATGGCTACATCCTGGGCTTTTTCTGGATTGGATCACGTAGTAATGTGGTACCACACTGAAACAGTCCATTAAACCTGGTTTCGATCAATATTTTAGAGAATAATTCATGTTAGGTCTAGGTTAGGTCTGGGATTTGCTCTCATCAGGCTGGTACTTTCGCATATTTCTCATACTTGATGGGCAGATCCTAGGCTTCCACTGGTTTGGATCACGTAGTAATGTGGTACCACACTGAAACAGTCCATTAAACCTGGTTTCGATCAATATTTTAGAGAATGATTCATGTTAGGTCTAGGTTAGGTCTGGGATTTGCTCTCATCAGGCTGGTACTTTCGCATATTTCTCATTCTTGTTGGCGAGATCCTGGGCTTCCTGTGGTTTGGATCACGTAGTAATGTGATGCCACACTAAAACAGGTAATTAAACCTGGTTTCGATCAATATTTTGGAGGATAACGCAAGTTATGTCTGGGATAGGTCTGGGTTTTGCCCTCCTCAGGCTCATACATTCGCGTTTGTCACATACTTGTTGAACAGATCCTGGGTTTTTTCTGGATTGGATCAGGTAGTAATGTGGTACCACACTGAAACAGTCGATTAAACCTGGTTTCGATCAATATTTTAGAGAATGATTCATGTTAGGTCTAGGTTAGGTCTGGGATTTGCTCTCATCAGGCTGGTACTTTCGCATATTTCTCATTCTTGTTGGCGAGATCCTGGGCTTCCTGTGGTTTGGATCACGTAGTAATGTGATGCCACACTAATACAGTCAATTAAACCTGGTTTCGATCAATATTTTAGAGGATAACGCAAGTTATGTCTGGGATAGTTCTGGGATTTGCCCTCATCAGGCTCATACTTCCGCGTTTTTCACATACTTGCTGAACAGATCCTGGGTTTTTTCTGGTTTGGATCGCGTAGTAATGTGGTACCTCACTGAAACAGTCCATTAATCCTGGTTTCGATCAGTATTTTAGAGGATAATTCATGTTAGGTCTAGGTTAGGTCTGGGATTTGCTCTCATCAGGCTCATACTTTCGCATATTTCTCATTCTTGTTGGCCAGATCCTGGGCTTCCACTGGTTTGGATCACGTAGTAATGTGATGCCACACTAAACCTGTCAATTAAACCTGGTTTCGATCAATATTTTAGAGGATAACGCAAGGTATGTCTGGGATAGATCTGGGGATTTGCCCTCATCAGGCTCATACTTTCGCGTTTTTCACATACTTGTTGAACAGATCCTGGGTTTTTCTCTGGTTTGGATCACGTAGTAATGTGGTACCACACTGAAACAGTCGATTAAACCTGGTTTCGATCAATATTTTAGAGAATAATTCATGTTAGGTCTAGGTTAGGTCTGGGATTTGCTCTCATCAGGCTCATACTTTCGCATATTTCTCATTCCTGTTGGCCAGATCCTGGGCTTCCACTGGTTTGGATCACGTAGTAATGTGATGCCACACTAAAACAGTCAATTAAACCTGGTTTCGATCAATATTTTAGAGGATAACGCAAGTTATGTCTGGGATATGTCCTGGGATTTGCCCTCGTCAGGTTCATACTTCCTCATTCTTCACATACTTGTTGTACAGATCCTGGGTTTTTCTGGTTTGGATCACGTAGTAATGTGGTACCACACTGAAACAGTCGAATAAACCTGGTTTCGATCAATATTTTAGTGAATAACTCATGTTAGGTCTAGGTTAGTTCTGGGATTTGATCTCATCAGGCTCGTACTTTCACATATTTCTGATACTTGGTGGCCAGATTCTGGGCTTTTTCTGGTTTGGATCACGTAGTAATGTATTACCACACTGAAACAGTCGATTAAACCTGGTGTCGATCAATATTTTTGAGGATAACGCATGTTAGGTATGGGTTAGGTCTAGGATTTGCCCTTAACAGGCCCATAATATCGCATATTTCTCATACATCATGACTAGATCCTGGGCTTTTTCTGGATTGGATCACGTAGTAATGTGGTACCACACTGAAGCAGTCGATTAAACCTGGTGTCGATCAATATTTTAGAGGATAACGCATGTTAGGTCTGGGATAGGTCTGGGATTTTCACTCCTCAGACTCATACTTTCGCATTCTTCACATACTTGTTGAACGGATCATGGGTTTTTTCTGGTTTGGATCACGTAGTAATGTGGGACCACACTGAAACAATGAATTAAACCTGGTCTTGATAAATATTTTAGAGGATAACGCATGTTAGGTCTAGGTTAGGTCTGGGATTTTCACTCATCAGACTCATACTTTCGCATTCTTCACATACTTGTTGAACGGATCCTGGGTTTTTTCTGGTTTGGATCACGTAGTAATGTGGTACCACACTGAAATAGTCTATTAAACCTGGTTTCGATCAATATTTTAGAGGATAACGCAAGTTAAGTCTGGGATTGGTCTGGGATTTGACCTCATCAGACTCACACTTTCGCACACTTCACATACTCGTTGAACAGATCCTGGGTTATTTTCTGGTTTGGATCACATAGTAATGTGATACCACACTGAATCGGTAGATTAAACCAGGTTTCGATCAATATTTTTGAGGATAACGCATGTTAGGTCTAGGTTAGGCCTGGGATTTTCACTCATCAGACTCATACTTTCGCATTCTTCACATACTTGTTGTACGGATCCTGGGTTTTTTCTGGTTTGGATCACGTAGTAATGTGGAACCACACTGAAACAGTCAATTAAACCTGGTTTCGATCTATATTTTTGAGAATAATTCATGTTAGGTCTCGGTTAGGTCTGGGATTTGCTCTCATCAGGCTCATTCTTTCGCACATTTCTCATACTTGACGGCTAGATCCTGGGCTTTTTCTGGATTGCATCACGTAGTAATGAAGTACAACACAGAAACAGTCAATTAAACCTGGTTTCCATCAATATCTTAGAGGACAACGCAAGTTAGGTCTGGGATAGGTCTGGGATTTTCACTCATTAGGCTCATACCTTCGCATTCTTCACATACTTGTTGAACAGATCCTGGGTTTTCTCTGGTTTGGATCACGTAGTAGTGTGGTACCACACTGAAACAGTCCATTAAACCTGGTTTGGATCAATATTTTAGAGGATAACGCATGTTAGGTCTAGGTTAGCCATGGGATTTTCACTCATCAGACTCATACTTTCGCATTCTTCACATACTTGTTGAACGGATCCTGGGTTTTTTCTGGTTTCGTTCACGTAGTAATGTGGTACCACACTGAAACATTCAATTAAACCTGATCTTGATAAATATTTGAGGGGATAACGCATGTTAGGTTTGGGTTAAGTCCTGGATTTGCCCTCATCAGGCTCATACTTTCGCATATTTCTCATACGTCATGGCTAGATCCTGGGCTGTTTCTGGATTGTAACACGTAGTAATTTGGTACCACGCTGAAACAGTCAATTAAACCTGGTTTCGATCAATATTTTGCAGGATAACGCAAGCTAGGTCTGGCACAGGTCTGGGATTTGCTCTCATCAGGCTCATACTTTCGCACACTTCACATACTCGTTTTACTGATCCTGGGTTATTTTCTGGTTTGGATCACGTAGTAATGTGGGACCACATTGAAACAGTCAATTAAACCTGGTTTCGATCAATATTTTAGAGAATAATTCATGTTAGGTCTAGGTTAGGTCTGGGATTTGCTCTCATCAGGCTCATTCTTTCGCATATTTCTCATACTTGATGGCTAGATGCTGGGCTTTTTCTGGATTGCATCACGTAGTAATGAAGTACAACACTGAAACAGTCAATTAAACCTGGTTTCCATCAATATCTTAGAGGACAACGCAAGTTAGGTCTGGGATAGGTCTGGGATTTGCCCTCATCAGGCTCATACTTTCCGCGTTTTTCACATACTTGTTGAACAGATCCTGGGTTTTTTCTGGTTTGGATCACGTAGTAGTGTGGGACCACACTAAAACAATCAATTAAACCTGGTCTTGATAAATATTTTAGAGGATAACGCATGTTAGGTCTGGGATAGGACTGGGATTTGCCCTCATCAGACTCATACTTTCGCATATTTCTCATACTTGATGGCTAGATCCTGGGCTTTTTCTGGATTACATCACGTAGTAATGAAGTACAACACAGAAACAGTCAATTAAACCTGGTTTCCATCAATATCTTGGAGGACAACGCAAGTTAGGTCTGGGATAGGTCTGGGATTTTCACTCATTAGGCTCATACTTTCGCATTCTTCACATACTTGTTGAACAGATCCTGGGTTTTCTCTGGTTTGGATCACGTGGTAGTGTGGTACCACACTGAAACAGTCCATTAAACCTGGTTTGGATCAATATTTTAGAGGATAACGCATGTTAGGTCTAGGTTAGCCCTGGGATTTTCACTCATCGGACTCATACTTTCGCATTCTTCACATACATGTTGAACGGATCATGGGTTTCTTCTGGTTTGGATCACGTAGTAATGTGGGACCACACTGAAACAATCAATTAAACCTGGTCTTGATAAATATTTTAGAGGATAACGCATGTTAGGTCTGGGATAGGTCGGGGATTTGCCCTCATCAGCCTCATACTTTCGCACACTTCACATACTCGTTGAACAGATCCTGGGTTATTTTCTGGTTTGGATCACATAGTAATGTGGTACCACACTGAAACAGTCGATTAAACCAGGTTTCGATCATTATTTTCGAGGATAACGCATGTTAGGTCTAGGTTAGGCCTGGGATTTTCACTCATCAGACTCATCCTTTCGCATTCTTCACATACTTGTTGAACGGATCCTGGGTTTTTTCTGGTTTGGATCACGTAGTAATGTGGGACCACACTGAACAGTCAATTAAACCTAGTTTCGATCAATATCTTAGAGAATAATTCATGTTAGGTCTAGGTTAGGTCTGGGATTTGCTCTCATCTGGCTCATACTTTCGCACACTTCACATACTCGTTTGACAGATGGTGGGTTATTTTCTGGTTTGGATCACGTAGTAATGTGGGACCACACTGAAACAGTCAATTAAACCTGGTTTCGATCAATATTTTAGAGAATAATTCATGTTATGTCTAGGTTAGGTCTGGGATTTGCTCTCATCCGGCTCATTCTTTCGCATATTTCTCATACTTGATGGCTAGATCCTGGGCTTTTTCTGGATTGCATCACGTAGTAATGAAGTACAACACTGAAACAGTCAATTAAACCTGGTTTCCATCAATATCTTAGAGGATAACGCAAGTTTGGTCTAGGTTAGCCCTGGGATTTTCACTCATCAGACTCATACTTTCGCATTCTTCACATACTTGTTGAACTAATCCTGGGTTTTTTCCGGTTTGGATCACGTAGTAATGTGGTACCACACTGAAACAGTCGATTAAACCTGGTTTCAATCAATATTTTAGAGGATAACGCAAGTTAGGTCTGGGATAGGTCTGGGATTTGACCACATCAGACTCATACTTTCGCACACTTCACATACTCGTTGAACAGATCCTGGGTTATTCTCTGGTTTGGATCACATAGTAATGTGGTACCACACTGAAACAGTCGATTAAACCAGGTTTCGATCAATATTTTAGAGAATAATTCATGTGATGTCTAGGTTAGGTCTGGGATTTGCTCTCATCAGGCTCATTCTTTCGCATATTTCTCATACATGTTGAACAGATCCTGGGTTTTTTCTGGTTTGTATCACGTAGTAATGTGGGACCACACTGAAACAGTTCATTAAACCTGGTTTCGCTCAATATTTTAGAGGATAACGCATGTTAGGTCTAGGTTAGGTCTGGGATTTGCTCTCATCAGGCTCATTCTTTCGCATATTGCTCATACTTGATGGCTAGATCCTGGGCTTTTTCTGGATTGCATCACGTAGTAATGTAGTACCACACTGAAACAGTCAATGAAACCTGGTTTTCATCAATATTTTAGAGGACAACGCAAGTTAGGTCTAGGTAAGGCCTGAGATTTTCACTGATCAGACTCATACTTTCGCATTCTTCACATACTTGTTGAACAGATCCTGGGTTTTCTCTGGTTTGGATCACGTGGTAGTGTGGTACCACACTGAAACAGTCCATTAAACCTGGTTTGGATCAATATTTTAGAGGATAACGCATGTTAGGTCTTGGTTAGGTCTGGGATTTTCACTCATCAGACTCATATTTTCGCATTCTTCACATACTTGTTGAACGGATCATGGGTTTTTTCTGGTTTGGATCAGGTAGTAATGTGGGACCACACTGAAACAATTAATTAAACCTGGTCTTGATAAATATTTTAGAGGATAACGCATGTTAGGTCTGGGATAGGTCTAGGATTTGCCCTCATCAGGCTCATACCTTCGCATATTTCTCATACTTCATGGCTAGATCCTGGGCTATTTCTGGATTGGATCACGTAGTAATGTGGTACCACACTGAAATAGTCAATTAAACCTGGTCTCGATAAATATTTTAGAGGTTAACGCACGTTAGGTCTGGGTAAGGTCTAGGATTTGCCCTCGTCAGGCTCATACTTTCGCATATTTCTCATACTTCATGGCTTGATCCTGGGCTATTTCTGGATTAGATCACGTAGTAATGTGGTACCACCCTGAACCAGTCAATTAAACTTGGTTTCCATCAATATCTTAAAGGACAACGCAAGTTAGGTCTGGGATTTGCAGAAGGAGGCCGCGGGGAGGGAGCGCGAGCTTCAGCGGCGCGCTGAAGCTCGCGCTCGGGCGGTGGCCCGAGGTCGTCGCCCGGTCGCGAGGCGTCGCGGGCGGCCGCCTCGGCGTGGCGGATGACCTAGGCTGGGAGGGGGGTCCTGAGGGGACCCTCCTCCCGCCAGGCGGCGCCGGGTCGGACCGGTTGGGGGTAGGAGTGCCTCCCCCTACCGGTCCGACGCAAGGGGAGGCACCCTCGGCGGTCTGGTGCGGCCATGAACGCCCGGCCGCCAAGGGGTGGAAACGGGGTCGCGGGCGGTTGCGAGTTGGGGCTCGCAGCCACCACTAAACGCGGCCCCGGGACGGATAGCGGCGGGATGGAGTGGCCCCGTCCCGCCGCTATGAGGCAGTGTGTCTACTGGGGGGACCGATTGTCCCCCCGGGGGATGGGCGCGAAAGCGCGGGCACGGGGAGGATACCGGAAGAATGATTCGAGCGATTCCCGGTATCCTCCCAAAGCGTGCCGAAGGGTCACCGTGGGGTTTTTAGTGGGTAGGTCCCGCGCCTGTCGTTGTACGGGCGCGGGGAATCCCACACACCCCTCCCACCTCTCCCCAAGGAGGTGGGAGGGAGTCTTTCGAAGATTTTCCCCACGACAAAAAAAAAAAAAAAAAAAAAAAAAAAAAAAAGTTAGGTCTGGGATAGGTCTTGGATTTGCCCTCATCAGGCTCATACTTTCGCGTTTTTCACATACTTTTTGAACAGATCCTGGGTTTTTTCTGGTTTGGATCGCGTAGTAGTATGGTACCACACTGAAACAGTCCATTGAACCTGGTTTGGATCAATATTTTAGAGGATAACGCATGTTAGGTCTAGGTTAGGTCTGGGATTATCACTCATCAGACTCATACTTTCGCATTCTTCACATACTTGTTGAACGGATCCTGGGTTTTTTCTGGTTTGGATCACGTAGTAATGTGGTACCACACTGAAACAGTCGATTAAACCTGGTTTCGATCAATATTTTAGAGGATAACGCAAGTTAAGTCTGGGATTGGTGTGGGATTTGACCTCATCAGACTCACACTTTCGCACACTTCACATACTCGTTGAACAGATCCTGGGTATTTTCTGGTTTGGATCACGTAGTGATGTGGTACCACACTGAAACAGTCGATTAAACCTGGTTGCGATCAATATTTTAGAGGATAACGCATGTTAGGTCTAGGTTAGCCCTGGGATTTTCACTCATCAGACTCATACTTTCGCATTCTTCACATACTTGTTGAACGGATCCTGGGTTTTTTCTGGTTTGGATCACGTAGTAATGTAGGGCCACACTGAAACAGTTCATTAAACCTGGTTTCGCTCAATATTTTAGAGGATAACGCATGTTAGGTCTAGGTTAGGTCTGGGATTTGCTCTCATCAGGCTCATTCTTTCGCATATTTCTCATACTTGTTGGCTAGATCCTGGGCTTTTTCTGGATTGCATCACGTAGTAATGTAGTACCACACTGAAACAGTCAATGAAACCTGGTTTTCATCAATGTTTTAGAGGACAACGCAAGTTAGGTCTAGGTAAGGCCTGAGATTTTCACTGATCAGACTCATACTTTCGCATTCTTCACATACTTGTTGGACGGATCCTGGGTTTTTTCTGGTTTGGATCACGTAGTAATGTGGTACCACACTGCAACATTCGATTAAACCTGGTTTCGATCAATATTTTAGAGGATAACGCAAGTTAAGTCTGGGATTGGTTTGGGATTTGACCTCATCAGACTCATACTTTCGCACACTTCACATACTCGTTGAACAGATCCTGGGTTATTTTCTGGTTTGGATAACATAGTAATGTGGTACCACACTGAAACAGTCGATTAAACCAGGTTTCGATCAATATTTTTGAGGATAACGCATGTTAGGTCTAGGTTAGGCCTGGGATTTTCACTCATCAGTCTCATACTTTCGCATTCTTCACATACTTGTTGAACGGATACTGGGCTTTTTCTGGTTTGGATCACGTAGTAATGTGGGGCCACACTGAAACAGTCAATTAAACCTAGATTCGATCAATATTTTAGAGAATAATTCATGTTAGGTCTAGGTTAGGTCTGGGATTTGCTCTCATCAGGCTCATAATTTCGCACACTTCACATACTCGTTTGACAGATCCTGGGTTATTTTCTGGTTTGGATCACGTAGTAATGTGGGACCACACTGAAACAGTCAATTAAACCTGGTTTCGATCAATATTTTAGAGAATAATTCATGTTATGTCTAGGTTAGGTCTGGGATCTGCTCTCATCAGGCTCATTCTTTCGCATATTTCTCATACTTGATGGCTAGATGCTGCGCTTTTTCTGGATTGCATCACGTAGTAATGAAGTACAACACTGAAACAGTCAATTAAACCTGGTTTCCATCATTATCTTAGAGGACAACGCAAGTTAGGTCTGGGATAGGTCTGGGATTTGCCCTCATCAGGCTCATACTTTCCGCGTTTTTCACATACTTGTTGAACAGATCCTGGGTTTTTTCTGGTTTGGATCACGTAGTAGTGTGGGACCACACTGAAACAATCAATTAAACCTGATCTTGATAAATATTTTAGAGGATAACGCATTTTAGGTCTGGGATAGGTCTGGGATTTACCCTCATCAGACTCATACTTTCGCACAGTTCACATACTCGTTGAACAGATCCTGGGTTATTTTCTCGTTTGGATCACATAGTAATGTGGTACCACACTGAAACAGTCGATTAAACCTGGTTGCGATCAATATTTTAGAGGATAACGCATGTTAGGTCTAGGTTAGCCCTGGGATTTTCACTCATCAGACTCATACTTTCGCATATTTCTCATACTTCATGGCTAGATCCTGGGCTGTTTCTGGATTGTATCACGTAGTTATTTGGTACCACGCTGAAACAGTCAATTAAACCAGGTTTCGATCAATATTTTTGAGGATAACGCATGTTAGGTCTTGGTTAGGTCTGGGATTTTCACTCATCAGACTCATACTTTCGCATTCTTCACATACTTGTTGAACGGATCATGGGTTTTTTCTGGTTTGGATCACGTAGTAATGTGGGACCACACTGAAACAATCAATTAAACCTGGTCTTGATAAATAATTTAGAGGATAACGCATGTTAGGTCTGGGATAGGTCTAGGATTTGCCCTCATCAGGCTCATACTTTCGCATATTTCTCATACTTCATGGCAAGATCCTGGGCTATTTCTGGTTTGGATCACGTAGTAATGTGGTACCACACTGAAACAGTCGATTAAACCTGGTTTCAATCAATATTTTAGAGGATAACGCAAGTTAGGTCTGGGATAGGTCTGGGATTTGACCCCATCGGACTCATACTTTCGCACACTTCACATACTCGTTGAACAGATCCTGGGTTATTTTCTGGTTTGGATCACATAGTAATGTGGTACCACACTGAAACAGTCGATTAAACCAGGTTTCGATCAATATTTTGGAGAATAATTCATGTTATGTCTAGGTTAGGTCTGGGATCTGCTCTCATCAGGCTCATTCTTTCGCATATTTCTCATACTTGATGGCTAGATGCTGGGCTTTTTCTGGATTGCATCACGTAGTAATGAAGTACAACACTGAAACAGTCAATTAAACCTGGTTTCCATCATTATCTTAGAGGACAACGCAAGTTAGGTCTGGGATAGGTCTGGGATTTGCCCTCATCAGGCTCATACTTTCCGCGTTTTTCACATACTTGTTGAACAGATCCTGGGTTTTTTCTGGTTTGGATCACGTAGTAGTGTGGGACCACACTGAAACAATCAATTAAACCTGATCTTGATAAATATTTTAGAGGATAACGCATTTTAGGTCTGGGATAGGTCTGGGATTTACCCTCATCAGACTCATACTTTCGCACAGTTCACATACTCGTTGAACAGATCCTGGGTTATTTTCTCGTTTGGATCACATAGTAATGTGGTACCACACTGAAACAGTCGATTAAACCTGGTTGCGATCAATATTTTAGAGGATAACGCATGTTAGGTCTAGGTTAGCCCTGGGATTTTCACTCATCAGACTCATACTTTCGGATATTTCTCATACTTCATGGCTAGATCCTGGGCTGTTTCTGGATTGTATCACGTAGTTATTTGGTACCACGCTGAAACAGTCAATTAAACCAGGTTTCGATCAATATTTTTGAGGATAACGCATGTTAGGTCTTGGTTAGGTCTGGGATTTTCACTCATCAGACTCATACTTTCGCATTCTTCACGTACTTGTTGAACGGATCATGGGTTTTTTCTGGTTTGGATCACGTAGTAATGTGGGACCACACTGAAACAATCAATTAAACCTGGTCTTGATAAATAATTTAGAGGATAACGCATGTTAGGTCTGGGATAGGTCTAGGATTTGCCCTCATCAGGCTCATACTTTCGCATATTTCTCATACTTCATGGCTAGATCCTGGGCTATTTCTGGTTTGGATCACGTAGTAATGTGGTACCACACTGAAACAGTCGATTAAACCTGGTTTCAATCAATATTTTAGAGGATAACGCAAGTTAGGTCTGGGATAGGTCTGGGATTTGACCCCATCGGACTCATACTTTCGCACACTTCACATACTCGTTGAACAGATCCTGGGTTATTTTCTGGTTTGGATCACATAGTAATGTGGTACCACACTGAAACAGTCGATTAAACCAGGTTTCGATCAATATTTTGGAGAATAATTCATGTGATGTCTAGGTTAGGTTTGGGATTTGCTCTCATCAGGCTCATTCTTTCGCATATTTCTCATACATGTTGAACAGATCCTGGGTTTTTTCACGTTTGGATCACTTAGTAATGTGGGACCACACTGAAACAATCAATTAAACCTGGTCTTGATAAATATTTTAGAGGATAACGCATGTTAGGTCTGGGTTAGGTCTAGGATTTGCCCTCATCAGGCTCATACTTTCGCATATTTCTCATACTGCATGGCTAGATCCTGGGCTGTTTCTGGATTGTATCACGTAGTAATGTGGTACCACGCTGAAACAGTCAATTAAACCTGGTTTCAATCAATATTTTAGAGGATAACGCATGTTAGGCCTCGGTTAGGTCTGGGATTTTCACTCATCAGACTCATACTTTCGCATTCTTCACATACTTGTTGAACGGAACCTGGGTTTTTTCTGGTTTGGAACACGTAGTAATGTGGTACCACACTGCAACAGTCGATTAAACCTGGTTTCGAACAATATTTTAGAGGATAACGCAAGCTAAGCCTGGGATTGGTTTGGGATTTGACCTCATCAGACTCATACTTTCGCACACTTCACATACTCGTTGAACAGATCCTGGGTTATTTTCTGGTTTGGATAACATAGTAATGTGGTACCACACTGAAACAGTCGATTAAACCAGGTTTCGATCAATATTTTTGAGGATAACGCATGTTAGGTCTAGGTTAGGCCTGGGATTTTCACTCATCAGTCTCATACTTTCGCATTCTTCACATACTTGTTGAACGGATCCTGGGTTTTTTCTGGTTTGGATCACGTAGTAATGTGGGGCCACACTGAAACAGTCAATTAAACCTAGATTCGATCAATATTTTAGAGAATAATTCATGTTAGGTCTAGGTTAGGTCTGGGATTTGCTCTCATCAGGCTCATACTTTCGCACACTTCACATACTCGTTTGACTGATCCTGGGTTATTTTCTGGTTTGGATCACGTAGTAATGTGGGACCACATTGAAACAGTCAATTAAACCTGGTTTCGATCAATATTTTAGAGAATAATTCATGTTAGGTCTAGGTTAGGTCTGGGATTTGCTCTCATCAGGCTCATTCTTTCGCATATTTCTCATACTTGATGGCTAGATGCTGGGCTTTTTCTGGATTGCATCACGTAGTAATGAAGTACAACACTGAAACAGTCAATTAAACCTGGTTTCCATCAATATCTTAGAGGACAACGCAAGTTAGGTCTGGGATAGGTCTGGGATTTGCCCTCATCAGGCTCATACTTTCCGCGTTTTTCACATACTTGTTGAACAGATCCTGGGTTTTTTCTGGTTTGGATCACGTAGTAGTGTGGGACCACACTGAAACAATCAATTAAACCTGGTCTTGATAAATATTTTAGAGGATAACGCATGTTAGGTCTGGGATAGGTCTGGGATTTGCCCTCATCAGACTCATACTTTCGCACACTACACATACTCGTTGAACAGATCCTGGGTTTTTCTGGTTTGGATCACGTAGTAATGTGGTACCACACTGAAACAGTCGATTAAACCAGGTTTCGATTAATATTTTTGAGGATAACGCATGTCAGGTCTAGGTTAGGCCTGGGGTTTTCACTCATCAGGCTCATACTTTCGCATTCTTCACATACTTGTTGAACGGATCCTGGGTTTTTTCTGGTTTGGATCACGTAGTAATGTGGGACCACACTGAAACAGTCAATTGAACCTGGTTTCGATCAATATTTTAGAGAATAATTCATGTTAGGTCTAGGTTAGGTCTGGGATTTGCTCTCATCAGGCTCATTCATTCGCATATTTCTCATACTTGATATCTAGATCCTGGGCTTTTTCTGGATTGCATCGCGTAGTAATGAAGTACAACACTGAAACAGTCAATTAAACCTGGTTTCCATCAATATCTTAGAGGACAACGCAAGTTAGGTCTGGGATAGGTCGGGGATTTGCCCTCATCAGACTCATACTTTCGCACACTTCACATACTCGTTGAACAGATCCTGGGTTTTTTCTGGTTTGGATCACGTAGTAATGTGGTACCACACTGAAACAGTCGATTAAACCTGGTTTCGATCAATATTTAAGAGGATAACGCAAGTTAAGTCTGGGATTGGTCTGGGATTTGACCTCATCAGACTCACACTTTCGCACACTTCACATACTCGTTGAACAGATCCTGGGTTATTTTCTGGTTTAGATCACATAGTAATGTGATACCACACTGAAACGGTAGATTAAACCAGGTTTCGATCAATATTTTTGAGGATAACGCATGTTAGGTCTAGGTTAGGCCTGGGATTTTCACTCATCAGACTCATTCTTTCGCATATTTCTCATACTTGATGGCTAGATGCTGGGCTCTTTCTGGATTGCATCACGTAGTAATGAAGTACAACACTGAAACAGTCAATTAAACCTGGTTTCCATCAATATCTTAGAGGACAACGCAAGTTAGGTCTGGGATAGGTCTGGGATTTGCCCTCATCAGGCTCATACTTTCCGCGTTTTTCACATACTTGTTGAACAGATTCTGGGTTTTTTCTGGTTTGGATCACGTAGTAGTGTGGGACCACACTGAAACAATCAATTAAACCTGGTCTTGATAAATATTTTAGAGGATAACGCATGTTAGGTCTGGGATAGGTCTGGGATTTGCCCTCATCAGACTCATACTTTCGCACACTACACATACTCGTTGAACAGATCCTGGGTTTTTCTGGTTTGGATCACGTAGTAATGTGGTACCACACTGAAACAGTCGATTAAACCAGGTTTCGATTAATATTTTTGAGGATAACGCATGTCAGGTCTAGGTTAGGCCTGGGGTTTTCACTCATCAGGCTCATACTTTCGCATTCTTCACATACTTGTTGAACGGATCCTGGGTTTTTTCTGGTTTGGATCACGTAGTAATGTGGGACCACACTGAAACAGTCAATTGAACCTGGTTTCGATCAATATTTTAGAGAATAATTCATGTTAGGTCTAGGTTAGGTCTGGGATTTGCTCTCATCAGGCTCATTCATTCGCATATTTCTCATACTTGATATCTAGATCCTGGGCTTTTTCTGGATTGCATCGCGTAGTAATGAAGTACAACACTGAAACAGTCAATTAAACCTGGTTTCCATCAATATCTTAGAGGACAACGCAAGTTAGGTCTGGGATAGGTCGGGGATTTGCCCTCATCAGACTCATACTTTCGCACACTTCACATACTCGTTGAACAGATCCTGGGTTTTTTCTGGTTTGGATCACGTAGTAATGTGGTACCACACTGAAACAGTCGATTAAACCTGGTTTCGATCAATATTTAAGAGGATAACGCAAGTTAAGTCTGGGATTGGTCTGGGATTTGACCTCATCAGACTCACACTTTCGCACACTTCACATACTCGTTGAACAGATCCTGGGTATTTTCTGGTTTGGATCACGTAGTGATGTGGTACCACACTGAAACAGTCGATTAAACCAGGTTTCGATCAATATTTTTGAGGATAACGCATGTTAGGTCTAGGTTAGGCCTGGGATTTTCACTCGTCAGGCTCATACTTTCGCATTCTTCACATACTTGTTGAACGGATCCTAGGTTTTTTCTGGTTTGGATCACGTAGTAATGTGGGACCACACTGAAACAGTCAATTAAACCTGGTTTCGATCAACATTTTGGAGAATAATTCATGTTAGGTCTAGGTTAGGTCTGGGATTTGCTCACATCAGGCTCATTCTTTCGCATATTTCTCATACTTGATGGCTAGATCCTGGGCTTTTTCTGGATTGCATCACGTAGTAATGAAGTACAACACTGAAACAGTCAATTAAACCTGGTTTCCATCAATATCTTAGAGGATAACGCATGTTTGGTCTAGGTTAGCCCTGGGATTTTCACTCATCAGACTCATACTTTCGCATTCTTCACATACTTGTTGAACTGATCCTGGGTTTTTTCTGGTTTGGATCACGTAGTAATGTGGTACCACACTGAAACAGTCGATTAAACCTGGTTTCAATCAATATTTTAGAGGATAACGCAAGTTAGGTCTGGGATAGGTCTGGGATTTGACCACATCAGACTCATACTTTCGCACACTTCACATACTCGTTGAACAGATCCTCGGTATTTTCTGGTTTGGATCACGTAGTGATGTGGTACCACACTGAAACAGTCGATTAAACCTGGTTGCGATCAATATTTTAGAGGATAACGCATGTTAGGTCTAGGTTAGCCCTGGGATTTTCACTCATCAGACTCATACTTTCGCATATTTCTCATACCTCATGGCTAGATCCTGGGCTATTTCTGGATTAGATCACGTAGTAATATGGTACCACACTGAAACAGTCGATTAAACCTGGTTTCAATCAATATTTTAGAGGATAACGCAAGTTAGGTCTGGGATAGTTCTGGGATTTGACCCCATCAGACTCATACTTTCGCATATTTCTCATACTGCATGGCTAGATCCTGGGCTGTTTCTGGATTGTATCACGTAGTAATGTGGTACCACGCTGAAACAGTCAATTAAACCTGGTTTCAATCAATATTTTAGAGGATAACGCATGTTAGGCCTCGGTTAGGTCTGGGATTTTCACTCATCAGACTCATACTTTCGCATTCTTCACATACTTGTTGAACGGAACCTGGGTTTTTTCTGGTTTGGAACACGTAGTAATGTGGTACCACACTGCAACAGTCGATTAAACCTGGTTTCGAACAATATTTTAGAGGATAACGCAAGCTAAGCCTGGGATTGGTTTGGGATTTGACCTCATCAGACTCATACTTTCGCACACTTCACATACTCGTTGAACAGATCCTGGGTTATTTTCTGGTTTGGATAACATAGTAATGTGGTACCACACTGAAACAGTCGATTAAACCAGGTTTCGATCAATATTTTTGAGGATAACGCATGTTAGGTCTAGGTTAGGCCTGGGATTTTCACTCATCAGTCTCATACTTTCGCATTCTTCACATACTTGTTGAACGGATCCTGGGTTTTTTCTGGTTTGGATCACGTAGTAATGTGGGGCCACACTGAAACAGTCAATTAAACCTAGATTCGATCAATATTTTAGAGAATAATTCATGTTAGGTCTAGGTTAGGTCTGGGATTTGCTCTCATCAGGCTCATACTTTCGCACACTTCACATACTCGTTTGACTGATCCTGGGTTATTTTCTGGTTTGGATCACGTAGTAATGTGGGACCACATTGAAACAGTCAATTAAACCTGGTTTCGATCAATATTTTAGAGAATAATTCATGTTAGGTCTAGGTTAGGTCTGGGATTTGCTCTCATCAGGCTCATTCTTTCGCATATTTCTCATACTTGATGGCTAGATGCTGGGCTTTTTCTGGATTGCATCACGTAGTAATGAAGTACAACACTGAAACAGTCAATTAAACCTGGTTTCCATCAATATCTTAGAGGACAACGCAAGTTAGGTCTGGGATAGGTCTGGGATTTGCCCTCATCAGGCTCATACTTTCCGCGTTTTTCACATACTTGTTGAACAGATCCTGGGTTTTTTCTGGTTTGGATCACGTAGTAGTGTGGGACCACACTGAAACAATCAATTAAACCTGGTCTTGATAAATATTTTAGAGGATAACGCATGTTAGGTCTGGGATAGGTCTGGGATTTGCCCTCATCAGACTCATACTTTCGCACACTACACATACTCGTTGAACAGATCCTGGGTTTTTCTGGTTTGGATCACGTAGTAATGTGGTACCACACTGAAACAGTCGATTAAACCAGGTTTCGATTAATATTTTTGAGGATAACGCATGTCAGGTCTAGGTTAGGCCTGGGGTTTTCACTCATCAGGCTCATACTTTCGCATTCTTCACATACTTGTTGAACGGATCCTGGGTTTTTTCTGGTTTGGATCACGTAGTAATGTGGGACCACACTGAAACAGTCAATTGAACCTGGTTTCGATCAATATTTTAGAGAATAATTCATGTTAGGTCTAGGTTAGGTCTGGGATTTGCTCTCATCAGGCTCATTCATTCGCATATTTCTCATACTTGATATCTAGATCCTGGGCTTTTTCTGGATTGCATCGCGTAGTAATGAAGTACAACACTGAAACAGTCAATTAAACCTGGTTTCCATCAATATCTTAGAGGACAACGCAAGTTAGGTCTGGGATAGGTCGGGGATTTGCCCTCATCAGACTCATACTTTCGCACACTTCACATACTCGTTGAACAGATCCTGGGTTTTTTCTGGTTTGGATCACGTAGTAATGTGGTACCACACTGAAACAGTCGATTAAACCTGGTTTCGATCAATATTTAAGAGGATAACGCAAGTTAAGTCTGGGATTGGTCTGGGATTTGACCTCATCAGACTCACACTTTCGCACACTTCACATACTCGTTGAACAGATCCTGGGTTATTTTCTGGTTTAGATCACATAGTAATGTGATACCACACTGAAACGGTAGATTAAACCAGGTTTCGATCAATATTTTTGAGGATAACGCATGTTAGGTCTAGGTTAGGCCTGGGATTTTCACTCATCAGACTCATTCTTTCGCATATTTCTCATACTTGATGGCTAGATGCTGGGCTCTTTCTGGATTGCATCACGTAGTAATGAAGTACAACACTGAAACAGTCAATTAAACCTGGTTTCCATCAATATCTTAGAGGACAACGCAAGTTAGGTCTGGGATAGGTCTGGGATTTGCCCTCATCAGGCTCATACTTTCCGCGTTTTTCACATACTTGTTGAACAGATTCTGGGTTTTTTCTGGTTTGGATCACGTAGTAGTGTGGGACCACACTGAAACAATCAATTAAACCTGGTCTTGATAAATATTTTAGAGGATAACGCATGTTAGGTCTGGGATAGGTCTGGGATTTGCCCTCATCAGACTCATACTTTCGCACACTACACATACTCGTTGAACAGATCCTGGGTTTTTCTGGTTTGGATCACGTAGTAATGTGGTACCACACTGAAACAGTCGATTAAACCAGGTTTCGATTAATATTTTTGAGGATAACGCATGTCAGGTCTAGGTTAGGCCTGGGGTTTTCACTCATCAGGCTCATACTTTCGCATTCTTCACATACTTGTTGAACGGATCCTGGGTTTTTTCTGGTTTGGATCACGTAGTAATGTGGGACCACACTGAAACAGTCAATTGAACCTGGTTTCGATCAATATTTTAGAGAATAATTCATGTTAGGTCTAGGTTAGGTCTGGGATTTGCTCTCATCAGGCTCATTCATTCGCATATTTCTCATACTTGATATCTAGATCCTGGGCTTTTTCTGGATTGCATCGCGTAGTAATGAAGTACAACACTGAAACAGTCAATTAAACCTGGTTTCCATCAATATCTTAGAGGACAACGCAAGTTAGGTCTGGGATAGGTCGGGGATTTGCCCTCATCAGACTCATACTTTCGCACACTTCACATACTCGTTGAACAGATCCTGGGTTTTTTCTGGTTTGGATCACGTAGTAATGTGGTACCACACTGAAACAGTCGATTAAACCTGGTTTCGATCAATATTTAAGAGGATAACGCAAGTTAAGTCTGGGATTGGTCTGGGATTTGACCTCATCAGACTCACACTTTCGCACACTTCACATACTCGTTGAACAGATCCTGGGTATTTTCTGGTTTGGATCACGTAGTGATGTGGTACCACACTGAAACAGTCGATTAAACCAGGTTTCGATCAATATTTTTGAGGATAACGCATGTTAGGTCTAGGTTAGGCCTGGGATTTTCACTCGTCAGGCTCATACTTTCGCATTCTTCACATACTTGTTGAACGGATCCTAGGTTTTTTCTGGTTTGGATCACGTAGTAATGTGGGACCACACTGAAACAGTCAATTAAACCTGGTTTCGATCAACATTTTGGAGAATAATTCATGTTAGGTCTAGGTTAGGTCTGGGATTTGCTCTCATCAGGCTCATTCTTTCGCATATTTCTCATACTTGATGGCTAGATCCTGGGCTTTTTCTGGATTGCATCACGTAGTAATGAAGTACAACACTGAAACAGTCAATTAAACCTGGTTTCCATCAATATCTTAGAGGATAACGCATGTTTGGTCTAGGTTAGCCCTGGGATTTTCACTCATCAGACTCATACTTTCGCATTCTTCACATACTTGTTGAACTGATCCTGGGTTTTTTCTGGTTTGGATCACGTAGTAATGTGGTACCACACTGAAACAGTCGATTAAACCTGGTTTCAATCAATATTTTAGAGGATAACGCAAGTTAGGTCTGGGATAGGTCTGGGATTTGACCACATCAGACTCATACTTTCGCACACTTCACATACTCGTTGAACAGATCCTCGGTATTTTCTGGTTTGGATCACGTAGTGATGTGGTACCACACTGAAACAGTCGATTAAACCTGGTTGCGATCAATATTTTAGAGGATAACGCATGTTAGGTCTAGGTTAGCCCTGGGATTTTCACTCATCAGACTCATACTTTCGCATATTTCTCATACCTCATGGCTAGATCCTGGGCTATTTCTGGATTAGATCACGTAGTAATATGGTACCACACTGAAACAGTCGATTAAACCTGGTTTCAATCAATATTTTAGAGGATAACGCAAGTTAGGTCTGGGATAGTTCTGGGATTTGACCCCATCAGACTCATACTTTCGCACACTTCACATACTCGTTGAACAGATCCTGGGTATTTTCTGGTTTGGATCACGTAGTGATGTGGTACCACACTGAAACAGTCGATTAAACCTGGTTGCGATCAATATTTTAGAGGATAACGCATGTTAGGTCTAGGTTAGCCCTGGGATTTTCACTCATCAGGCTCATACTTTCCGCGTTTTTCACATACTTGTTGAACAGATCCTGGGTTTTTTCTGGTTTGGATCACGTAGTAGTGTGGGACCACACTGAAACAATCAATTATACCTGATCTTGATAAATATTTTAGAGGATAACGCATGTTAGGTCTGGGATAGGTCTGGGATTTGACCCCATCAGTCTCATACTTTCGCACACTTCACATACTCGTTGAACAGATCCTGGGTTTTTTCTGGTTTGCATCACTTAGTAATGTGGGACCACACTGAAACAATCAATTAAACCTGGTCTTGATAAATATTTTAGAGGATAACGCATGTTAGGTCTGGGTTAGGTCTAGGATTTGCCCTCATCAGGCTCATACTTTCGCATATTTCTCACACTTCATGGCTAGATCCTGGGCTGTTTCTGGATTGTATCACGTAGTAATGTGGTACCACGCTGAAACAGTCAATTAAACCTGGTTTCAATCAATATTTTAGAGGATGACGCATGTTAGGCCTCGGTTAGGTCTGGGATTTTCACTCATCAGACTCATACTTTCGCATTCTTCACATACTTGTTGAACGGATCCTGGGTTTTTTCTGGTTTGGATCACGTAGTAATGTGGGACCACACTGAAACAGTTCATTAAACCTGGTTTCGCTCAATATTTTAGAGGATAACGCATGTTAGGTCTAGGTTAGGTCTGGGATTTGCTCTCATCAGGCTCATTCTTTCGCATATTTCTCATACTTGATGGCTAGATCCTGGGCTTTTTCTGGATTGCATCACGTAGTAATGTAGTACCACACTGAAACAGTCAATGAAACCTGGTTTTCATCAATATTTTACAGGACAACGCAAGTTAGGTCTAGGTAAGGCCTGAGATTTTCACTGATCAGACTCATACATTCGCATTCTTCACATACTTGTTGAACGGATCCTGGGTTTTTTCTGGTTTGCATCACTTAGTAATGTGGGACCACACGGAAACAATCAATTAAACCTGGTCTTGATAAATATTTTAGAGGATAACGCATGTTAGGTCTGGGTTAGGTCTAGGATTTGCCCTCATCAGGCTCATACTTTCGCATATTTCTCACACTTCATGGCTAGATCCTGGGCTGTTTCTGGATTGTATCACGTAGTAATGTGGTACCACGCTGAAACAGTCAATTAAACCTGGTTTCAATCAATATTTTAGAGGATGACGCATGTTAGGCCTCGGTTAGGTCTGGGATTTTCACTCATCAGACTCATACTTTCGCATTCTTCACATACTTGTTGAACGGATCCTGGGTTTTTTCTGGTTTGGATCACGTAGTAATGTGGGACCACACTGAAACAGTTCATTAAACCTGGTTTCGCTCAATATTTTAGAGGATAACGCATGTTAGGTCTAGGTTAGGTCTGGGATTTGCTCTCATCAGGCTCATTCTTTCGCATATTTCTCATACTTGATGGCTAGATCCTGGGCTTTTTCTGGATTGCATCACGTAGTAATGTAGTACCACACTGAAACAGTCAATGAAACCTGGTTTTCATCAATATTTTACAGGACAACGCAAGTTAGGTCTAGGTAAGGCCTGAGATTTTCACTGATCAGACTCATACATTCGCATTCTTCACATACTTGTTGAACGGATCCTGGGTTTTTTCTGGTTTGGATCACGTAGTAATGTGGTACCACACTGAAACAGTCGATTAAACCTGGTTTCGATCAATATTTTAGAGGATAACGCAAGTTAAGTCTGGGATTGGTTTGGGATTTGACCTCATCAGAATCATACTTTCGCACACTTCACATACTCGTTGAACAGATCCTGGGTTATTTTCTGGTTTGGATCACATAGTAATGTGGTACCACACTGAAACAGTCGATTAAACCAGGTTTCGATCAATATTTTTGAGGATAACGCATGTTAGGTCTAGGTTAGGCCTGGGATTTTCACTCATCAGACTCATACTTTCGCATTCTTCACATACTTGTTGTACGGATCCTGGGTTTTTTCTGGTTTGGATCACGTAGTAATGTGGGACCACACTGAAACAGTCAATTAAACCTGGTTTCGATCAATATTTTTGAGAATAATACATGTTAGGTCTAGATAAGGTCTGGGATTTGCTCTCATCAGGCTCATTCTTTCGCATATTTCTCATACTTGATGGCTAGATGCTGGGCTTTTTCTGGATTGCATCACGTAGTAATGAAGTACAACACAGAAACAGTCAATTGAACCTGGTTTCCATCAATATCTTAGAGGACAACGCAAGTTAGGTCTGGGATAGGTCTGGGATTTGCCCTCATCAGGCCCATACTTTCGCGTTTTTCACATACATGTTGAACAGATCCTGGGTTTTTTCTGGTTTGGATCACGTAGTAGTGTGGTACCACACTGAAACAGTCCACTAAACCTGGTTTGGATCAATATTTTACAGGATAACGCATGTTAGGTCTAGGTTAGGTCGGGGATTTTCACTCATGAGACTCATACTTTCGCATTCTTCACATACTTGTTTTACGGATCCTGGGTTTTTTCTGGTTTGGATCACGTAGTAATGTGGGACCACACTGAAACAATCAATTAAACCTGGTTTCGATCAATATTTTTGAGAATAATACATGTTAGGTCTAGGTTAGGACTTGGATTTGCTCTCATCAGGCTCATTCTTTCGCATATTTCTCATACTTGATGGCTAGATGCTGGGCTTTTTCTGGATTGCATCACGTAGTAATGAAGTACAACACAGAAACAGACAATTAAACCTGGTTTCCATCAATATCTTAGAGGACAACGCAAGTTAGGTCTGGGATAGGTCTGGGATTTGCCCTCATCAGGCTCATACTTTCGCGTTTTTCACATACTTGTTGAACGGATCATGGGTTTTTTCTGGTTTGGTTCACGTAGTAATGTGGGACCACACTGAAACAATCAATTAAACCTGGTCTTGATAAATATTTTAGAGGATAACGCATGTTAGGTCTGGGATAGGTCGGGGATTTGCCCTCATCAGACTCATACTTTCGCACACTTCACATACTCGTTGATCAGATCCTGGGTTTTTTCTGGTTTGGATCACGTAGTAATGTGGAACTACACTGAAACAATCAATTAAACCTGGTCTTGATAAATATTTTAGAGGATAACGCATGTCAGGTCTGGGTTAGGTCTAGGATTTGCCCTCGTCAGGCTCATACTTCCGCATATTTCTCATACTTCATGGCTAGATGCTGGGCTTTTTCTGGATTGCATCACGTAGTAATGAAGTACAACACAGAAACAGTCAATTAAACCCGGTTTCCATCAATATCTTAGAGGACAACGCAAGTTAGGTCTGGGATAGGTCTGGGATTTGCCCTCATCAGGCTCATACTTTCGCGTTTTTCACATACTTGTTGAACAGATCCTGGGTTTTTTCTGGTTTGGATCACGTAGTAGTGTGGTACCACACTGAAACAGTCCATTAAACCTGGTTTGGATCAATATTTTAGAGCATAACGCATGTTAGGTCTAGGTTAGGTCTGGGATTTTCACTCATCAGACTCATACTTTCGCATTCTTCACATACTTGTTGTACGGATCCCGGGCTTTTTCTGGATTGCATCACGTAGTAATGTAGTACCACACTGAAACAGTCAATGAAACCTGGTTTTCATCAATATTTTACAGGACAACGCAAGTTAGGTCTAGGTAAGGCCTGAGATTTTCACTGATCAGACTCATACATTCGCATTCTTCACATACTTGTTGAACGGATCCTGGGTTTTTTCTGGTTTGGATCACGTAGTAATGTGGTACCACACTGAAACAGTCGATTAAACCTGGTTTCGATCAATATTTTAGAGGATAACGCAAGTTAAGTCTGGGATTGGTTTGGGATTTGACCTCATCAGAATCATACTTTCGCACACTTCACATACTCGTTGAACAGATCCTGGGTTATTTTCTGGTTTGGATCACATAGTAATGTGGTACCACACTGAAACAGTCGATTAAACCAGGTTTCGATCAATATTTTTGAGGATAACGCATGTTAGGTCTAGGTTAGGCCTGGGATTTTCACTCATCAGACTCATACTTTCGCATTCTTCACATACTTGTTGTACGGATCCTGGGTTTTTTCTGGTTTGGATCACGTAGTAATGTGGGACCACACTGAAACAGTCAATTAAACCTGGTTTCGATCAATATTTTTGAGAATAATACATGTTAGGTCTAGATAAGGTCTGGGATTTGCTCTCATCAGGCTCATTCTTTCGCATATTTCTCATACTTGATGGCTAGATGCTGGGCTTTTTCTGGATTGCATCACGTAGTAATGAAGTACAACACAGAAACAGTCAATTGAACCTGGTTTCCATCAATATCTTAGAGGACAACGCAAGTTAGGTCTGGGATAGGTCTGGGATTTGCCCTCATCAGGCCCATACTTTCGCGTTTTTCACATACATGTTGAACAGATCCTGGGTTTTTTCTGGTTTGGATCACGTAGTAGTGTGGTACCACACTGAAACAGTCCACTAAACCTGGTTTGGATCAATATTTTACAGGATAACGCATGTTAGGTCTAGGTTAGGTCGGGGATTTTCACTCATGAGACTCATACTTTCGCATTCTTCACATACTTGTTTTACGGATCCTGGGTTTTTTCTGGTTTGGATCACGTAGTAATGTGGGACCACACTGAAACAATCAATTAAACCTGGTTTCGATCAATATTTTTGAGAATAATACATGTTAGGTCTAGGTTAGGACTTGGATTTGCTCTCATCAGGCTCATTCTTTCGCATATTTCTCATACTTGATGGCTAGATGCTGGGCTTTTTCTGGATTGCATCACGTAGTAATGAAGTACAACACAGAAACAGACAATTAAACCTGGTTTCCATCAATATCTTAGAGGACAACGCAAGTTAGGTCTGGGATAGGTCTGGGATTTGCCCTCATCAGGCTCATACTTTCGCGTTTTTCACATACTTGTTGAACGGATCATGGGTTTTTTCTGGTTTGGTTCACGTAGTAATGTGGGACCACACTGAAACAATCAATTAAACCTGGTCTTGATAAATATTTTAGAGGATAACGCATGTTAGGTCTGGGATAGGTCGGGGATTTGCCCTCATCAGACTCATACTTTCGCACACTTCACATACTCGTTGATCAGATCCTGGGTTTTTTCTGGTTTGGATCACGTAGTAATGTGGAACTACACTGAAACAATCAATTAAACCTGGTCTTGATAAATATTTTAGAGGATAACGCATGTCAGGTCTGGGTTAGGTCTAGGATTTGCCCTCGTCAGGCTCATACTTCCGCATATTTCTCATACTTCATGGCTAGATGCTGGGCTTTTTCTGGATTGCATCACGTAGTAATGAAGTACAACACAGAAACAGTCAATTAAACCCGGTTTCCATCAATATCTTAGAGGACAACGCAAGTTAGGTCTGGGATAGGTCTGGGATTTGCCCTCATCAGGCTCATACTTTCGCGTTTTTCACATACTTGTTGAACAGATCCTGGGTTTTTTCTGGTTTGGATCACGTAGTAGTGTGGTACCACACTGAAACAGTCCATTAAACCTGGTTTGGATCAATATTTTAGAGCATAACGCATGTTAGGTCTAGGTTAGGTCTGGGATTTTCACTCATCAGACTCATACTTTCGCATTCTTCACATACTTGTTGTACGGATCCCGGGTTTTTTCTGGTTTGGATCACGTAGTAATGTGGGACCACACTGAAACAGTCAATTAAACCTGGTTTCGATCAATATTTCTGAGAATAATACATGTTAGGTCTAGGTTAGGTCTTGGATTTGCTCTCATCAGGCTCATTCTTTCGCATATTTCTCATACTTGATGGCTAGATGCTGGGCTTTTTCTGGATTGCATCACGTAGTAATGAAGTACAACACAGAAACAGTCAATTAAACCTGGTTTCCATCAATATCTTAGAGGACAACGCATGTTAGGTCTGGGATAGGTCTGGGATTTGCCCTCATCATGCTCATACTTTCGCGTTTTTCACATACATGTTGAACAGATCCTGGGTTTTTTCTGGTTTGGATCACGTAGTAGTGTGGTACCACACTGAAGCAGTCCATTAAACCTGGTTTGGATCAATATTTTAGAGGATAACGCATGTTAGGTCTAGGTTAGGTCGGGGATTTTCACTCATCAGGCTCATACTTTCGCATTCTTCACATACTTGTTGAACGGATCCTGGGTTTTTTCTGGTTTGGATCACGTAGTAATGTGGTACCACACTGAAACAGTCGATTAAACCTGGTTTCGATCAATATTTTAGAGGATAACGCATGTTAGGTCTAGGTTAGCCCTGGGATTTTCACTCATCAGACTCATACTTTTGCGTTTTTCACATACTTGTTGAACAGATCCTGGGTTTTTTCTGGTTTGGATCACGTAGTAGTGTGGTACCACACTGAAACAGTCAATTAAACCTGGTTTCGATCAATATTTTTGAGAATAATACATGTTAGGTCTAGGTTAGGTCTGGGATTTGCTCTCATCAGGCTCATTCTTTCGCATATTTCTCATACTTGATGGCTAGATGCTGCGCTTTTTCTGGATTGCATCACGTAGTAATGAAGTACAACACAGAAACAGTCAATTAAACCTGGTTTCCATCAATATCTTAGAGGACAACGCAAGTTAGGTCTGGGATAGGTCTGGAATTTGCCCTCATCAGGCTCATACTTTCGCGTTTTTCACATACATGTTGAACAGATCCTGGGTTTTTTCTGGTTTGGATCACGTAGTAGTATGGTACCACACTGAAACAGTCCATTAAACCTGGTTTGGATCAATATTTTAGAGGATAACGCATGTTAGGTCTAGGTTAGGTCGGGGAATTTGACTCATCAGACTCATACTTTCGCATTCTTCACATACTTGTTGTACGGATCCCGGGTTTTTTCTGGTTTGGATCACGTAGTAATGTGGGACCACACTGAAGCAGTCAATTAAACCTGGTTTCCATCAATATCTTAGAGGACAACGCAAGTTAGGTCTGGGATAGGTCTGGGATTTGCCCTCATCAGGCTCATACTTTTGCGTTTTTCACATACATGTTGAACAGATCCTGGGTTTTTTCTGGTTTGGATCACGTAGTAGTATGGTACCACACTGAAACAGTCCATTAAACCTGGTTTGGATCAATATTTTAGAGGATAACGCATGTTAGGTCTAGGTTAGGTCTGGGATTTTCACTCATCAGACTCACACTTTCGCATTCTTCACATACTTGTTGAACGGATCCTGGGTTTTTTCTGGTTTGGATCACGTAGTAATGTGGTACCACACTGAAACAGTCGATTAAACCTGGTTTCGATCAATATTTTAGAGGATAACGCAAGTTAAGTCTGGGATTGGTCTGGGATTTGACCTCATCAGACTCACACTTTCGCACACTTCACATACTCGTTGAACAGATCCTGGGTATTTTCTGGTTTGGATCACGTAGTGATGTGGTACCACACTGAAACAGTCGATTAAACCAGGTTTCGATCAATATTTTTGAGGATAACGCATGTTAGGTCTAGGTTAGGCCTGGGATTTTCACTCGTCAGGCTCATACTTTCGCATTCTTCACATACTTGTTGAACGGATCCTAGGTTTTTTCTGGTTTGGATCACGTAGTAATGTGGGACCACACTGAAACAGTCAATTAAACCTGGTTTCGATCAACATTTTGGAGAATAATTCATGTTAGGTCTAGGTTAGGTCTGGGATTTGCTCTCATCAGGCTCATTCTTTCGCATATTTCTCATACTTGATGGCTAGATCCTGGGCTTTTTCTGGATTGCATCACGTAGTAATGAAGTGCAACACTGAAACAGTCAATTAAACCTGGTTTCCATCAATATCTTAGAGGACAACGCAAGTTAGGTCTGGGATAGGTCTGGCATTTGCCCTCATCAGGCTCATACTTTCGCGTTTTTCACATACTTGTTGAACAGATCCTGGGTTTTTTCTGGTTTGTATCACGTAGTAGTGTGGTACCACACTGAAAGAGTCCATTAAACCTGATTTGGATCAATATTTTAGAGGATAACGCAAGTTAGGTCTGGGATAGGTCTGGGATTTGACCCCATCAGACTCATACTTTCGCACACTTCACATACTCGTTGAACAGATCCTGGGTTATTTTCTGGTTTGGATAACATAGTAATGTGGTACCACACTGAAAGAGTCGATTAAACCAGGTTTCGATCAATATTTTAGAGAATAATTCATGTGACGTCTAGGTTAGGTCTGGGATTTGCTTTCATCAGGCTCATTCTTTCGCATATTTCTCATACATGTTGAACAGATCCTGGGTTTTTTCTGGTTTGGATCACTTAGTAATGTGGAACCACAC